>NC_082709.1:74091140-74359336 GCF_030144855.1 Hypanus sabinus
GCTGATTGAATTTAATAAAGACAAGCGTGGGGTTTTTTTGCTCTTTGGGAGGGCCAACCAAGGTATGTCTTGCACAGTGAGCAGTATGGCATTGAGGAGTGTGGTAGGTCAGAGGGATCCTTGAAAGTGGCATCACAGGTAGATAGGGTTGTAAAGAAAGCATTTGGCACATTGGCCTTCATAAATCAATGTACTGAGTACAGGAGTTGGGATATTACATTGAAATTGTATAAGACTTTGGTGAGGCCTAATTTTAAGTACTGTGTGCAGTTTTGGTCACCTATGTACAGGAAAGATGTAATTAAGATTAAAAGAGTACAGAAAACATTTACAAGGATGTTGCTGGAACTTGATCTGAGTAATAGGGAAAGGTTGAATAGGTTAGGACTTTATTCCTGTGAAAGTAGAAGATTGAGGAGTCATTTGATAGAGGTATACAAAATTAAGAGAGGTATAGATGGGGGTTTTTTCCACTGAGGTAGGGTGAGACTAGAACTAGAGGTCATGGGTTAAGGGTGAAAGGTGAATTGTTTAAGGAAAACATGAGGGGGAACTTCACTCAGAGGGTGTTGAGAGTGTGGAACGAGCTGCCCGTAGAAGTGGTGGATGCAGGGTTGATTTCAACATTTAAGAGAAACTTGGATAGATAAGTGGATGGAAGGGTATGGAGGGCCATGATCTGGATGAAGGTTAATAGTTTGGCACAGACTAAATGGGCTGAACACCCTGTTTCTGTGCTGTAGTGTTCTATAACTCTATGAACAGGGCCTTGGTTGTGGTTATGCCAAACCAATTAAAGTAGTAATCAAATGTCTTAACTAATTTGATCCCTTCTGTCTACACTATGTCCATATCCTTCCATTTTCCTCATATCCATGTGCCGATCTAAACATCAAGTCCCTAATGTTTCTGCCTCTACCACTACCCCAGGCACCCATCATTCTCTGTAAAAATAAATAAATAAAAATGAAGCTTGCCCCTCGCATCTCCCTTGAAATTAGCCCCTTAAATGCACGCCCTCTGGTATTGGACATTTCAACCCTGGGAAAAAGATGCTGTCTGTCTACTCTATCTGCCTCTCATAATCTTGTATAAACCTCTGTCAGATCTCCCCTCCGCCTCTACCATTCCAGAGAAAATAATTATCATTGTACTGTCATTATATCACACGCCCTCTAATCCAGGCAATCTCCTGATAAACCTCTTCTGCACCCTCTCCAAAGTCTTGACTAGAATTGTCTGCAATACTCCAAATGCTGCCCAACTAGAGTTTAATAGATCTGCAACAGAACTTCCTGACTTTTGAACTCGATGCCTCAACTAATAAAGGCAAGCGTGCCAAATGCTTTCTTAACCACTCTATCAACCTGTGTAGCCACTGTCAGGGAGCTATGAACTTGGACCCCAAGATCCCTCTGCTCTTCAACACTATAAAAACATTTAACCGTACTATGTTGTCATTCTTGCTCTGTGTATGTGTAACAGATTTTTCATGTTTATTTTTTTAGGTGTCTGCAGCAGTAAGCTGGCTTGCCTCGCGTTGCCCATCACCCCCAGAAGTCTGCTGCCGGACCCTGATGCAGTTCATCGAAGATGGGCTGTGCCGAGAGTTCAGTGACCAATTTTACAATGATAAATCTGAAAGGCAATCAGCTGCATTGCCTTCACAGAACCCCAGCACCATCATTGAGCTTTACAATGACGTGCTACAATTCCTTTCAGAAGTGATAACCTCTGAGCTGCTCTACAATCTTTCCTGGCCAGTGGCGGAGTTCTGTGGACCCACAGCGGATGAAATATTGGCTCACAAAGACTGGAATTCGAATAGCCACCTGGCCTGGCTGAAGAATGCAGTGTTGTCTTTTCAGTTGCCGTTGATGGATCTACCTCCTTTGAATGGTATAAAGATAATGCTACAGAAAGATTTAACCACATGTTGACCTTCACTTGTATGATTGCAATATTTTTTTCCCTCAGCTCCATGGCCTAAGGTCTGTGATATGATCTCCCATTATGTGTCTCAAGTGCCATGGTCACAGCAAGCTTGTCCACTGCTCCTTTCCAAGGTTGAACAACTCCTGAACAGAGTACACGACAAGTGGAAAGAGAACAGTTTTCTTTCCATGGAAGCCTTAGCCGATGAGGGGCCTTCAGTATCAGAAATCCCCTGGGATGAAATTATTGCCTATTGCATTGATCACCGACTGACAGAGTGGAAGCCTCTGATCCCACCCTGTGCTGCAGGTCAGATGTATTTCTGTTTTATGTTTTAGCTGTTTCATGAGAAGTCTGAGAAGGGAATAAAGGGAAAACAGTAAACTTGATGGACCAAATGGCCTAAGAACAAGAGTGAATTTATATTTCTAGTTTTATTCTGAAAGTGGAATCCCAATCAGCTGAAAGCTTATGCTTTTGAAAGCAAGCATATAAGGTGATTTGTTTTCTTCATTCATTGTGGAAGACAGAATAAAATCTAGTTTACACAATAAAAAGGAAACATGTTAATAAATGGAAATAAATAACAGTACACAAAGTTGATAATATTCTTTTGAACATTGAAAGGCCTCAATCATGTTCATTTACATTTAATCAAAACAACATGATTGCATACACTGAGTGAATTCCTCTGTCGATAACTGTTGGAAACTAATACATTTTTATAATTACTACAGTGGTTGTGTATTGTTCTAATTTATTCTGTGTTTCATTTAAATACATGATTTGTTACTCAGTTAAATGGTAGTTTGTGTTTTTTAATACCTTTTTAACAATTTTCATGAAACTTCAGCTAATTGGGGCAGCCACTTAATTGGGCCAAAATGTTAACGGAGGTCCACTGTGCTTAAAATAATGACAAGGACTGCTAAGTGCAGAGATTTTTTTTTCTTTCTTCTTGGCTCATTTGATGGAAAAGCAAGATTTTGAAAAAGGGGAGTTTTAAAAAAATATTTGGAAATAGATGTGTTTTAGCCTGCCTTACAATATATTAATCTATTTCTTTACTTATCAGGAGCTGTGAGTGAAGATGGCCAGATCCTTGTCTATTATTTTCAGGAAGATCTTAAAAAATATAAGCTTCCCATAATATGGCAACAGGCACGTTCACATACCCAAATGGAAATCCAAGATGCCTCTAAAAGGTAAACAAGACAGAATAGCAAAATAAGTGTGTTTTCCCACAGCAAAGGGATATTGAGAAATGCCCAAAGGATTTGTACAAAGAGTTTGTGGCAAATGAGGAGTGAAAAAATGTGAGCTCTACAGAAGTACAGAGTGGGTAGAGAAGTACTTGGGAAATGTAATAAGGGAGCATGAAATGGGACTGATGAGCACAATGAAAATGCCAAGTATTTTATCTATATTAAAGACAAGAGGGTGACTAGAGAAAGAGTGGGAGTCTGTATTGGGGCCAGAGCATGTACACTGAGTGGCCACTTTATTAGGTACCTCCTATACCTAATAAATTGGCCACTGAGTATATGTTTGTGGAATTCTGCTGCACCCCATCCACTTCAAGGGTCGATGTGTTTGTGTTTAGAGATGCTCTTCTGCACAGCACTGTTGTAACACATGGTTATTTGAGTTGCAATGGCCTTTCTGAGTGTGTGAACCAGTCTGGCCATTCTCCTTTTACCTCTCATTAACCAGGTGTTTCCACCCACTGAACTGCCACTCAATTGATTTTTTTGTTTTGTTTTTTTGCACGATTTCTTAAACTCTAGAGATTGTTGTGCATGAAAATGCCAGGAGATCAGTTTCTGAGATACTCATACCACCCTGTCTGGCACCAACAATCATTCCTATGCATACCTTTATCAAATGCATACTGTAATGATAAGTGAATCTTGCCTTGATGCTAGGAAACTTTTGGAAAAAATTTCAGAGGGATAGGATTAGTCTGAACATCTTCTCCAAGGATAGTCACCTTGTCATGGTGGAGAGGTTTGTTGGTTCCTGAGAGTGATACCATTTGGAGCTTAGCTCTTGAGAGATTTACTCATGGGGATAAGGTCAAGGGGGAAGTTCCAAGTACAATCCAACCAAGACCTCAACAGTGGAGCTGGTGGAAGACGATGTCACATCACAATGGCAGTGAAGGCTGCAGAAGTGAAGTGTATCCATTGTCCTTGCATTTCATGCCACTGGACACTGGCACCAATATTTCAAGTACTATATGGTGGTTAACCATGCCTCAGCCTCTTCCCATGAAACAAAGTCGTGCACAGGCATTTTCCATTAAGTGAACCCACCCTAACATCCCCAATTAAGTGTCATGTTGATCCTGGTTCAGCCTTAGCCACCTGGGGTCTCGCCGATAGACAATAGAGAACATAATACTTGACCAGAGTAATCGCACTACTACTAATATGCACATGGAAAGATGGATTGATCAAAGTGGTCAATGTGGCTTTGTTACAGAGAGGTCCTGTCTGTCTAATTTGAAAGCATTTTTTAGAAGGTATGTCAATGAGAGCTGTGCAATTGATGGCATCTTTGTCACCAATAAGGTGAATGGGTGACTATATTTGTTTATTTTATCCACTATTCAATGCCACGCACTACCCAAGCCCATATAACAACTTACCTTAACCTGGAGTGAGGATAAGCATCACAGGTACAATACAGACAGACAATAAAGTGATATGTGGCTCCTGCACCACATACTGACACTGGGTGGGGGATGGTCCCTTTTAAGTCTCCTCCTACCCCCACCCTTCAATTTTAAACTGGGGGGAGGAGGTGGAGAAAAAGTTATTCTCCTTATGATCATTCACCCCATGGATCTTATGACTGCAAATGTCTTTAATGTCATCCATCAACCACATACACTCCAGGGGAAAATATTCTAAGCTTAACTAGTCTCTCCTTTTAACCCAAGCCCTCCAGTCCTATCAACATCTTCCGTAAATTTTTTCTACATCCTCTCCAGTTTAATAACAATATTCCTTTGGCAGAGCAACCAGAACTGTACACAGTGCGCCAGATGTAGCTTTACCAACATTTTGTACAATTATGCTGTTCAGACTGCAGCTTATCAAAATTTCTGCAGTATTTGAACCAAAGCCATGTCAGACCTCTACCTCATACATTTCTGATGATGTTTCTAAATCAGAATCAGGTTTAATATTACCGCCATATGTCATGAAATATGTTGTTTTGCAGAAACAATGTCTAATAATAAAATCACTGTAAATTACAATAAGAAAGGTGTGTACTGTATATATAGAACTGTAAATTAGATAAGTAGTGCAAAAAGAGCAAAAAAAAAGGAAACAAATAGTGAGGTAGTGTACAGGGTTCCATTGTCCATTTAGAAATTCGATGCTAGAGGGGAAGAAGCTATTTCTGAAACGTTGAGTGTTCAGGCTTGTTGATGGCAGCAATGAGAAGGAGTGATGGGTCCTGTGCTGGGTGATGGATGTCTTCTTGAGGTATTGTCTTTTGACGGCGTCTTGGATTTTGGGGAGGCCAGTGCCCATGATAGAGCGGGGTGTATTCACAACTTTCTGTAGTGTTTTCCGATTCTGTGCAGTGGCCCCTCTGTGCCAGACAGTGATGCAACCAGTTCGGATGCTCTCTACGGTACACCTGTAGAAATTTGCATGAGCCTTTGGTGGCATGTCAATTCTCCTCAAACTCCTAATGAAATACAGCTGCTGTATTGCCTTCTTTGCAATTGGTCAATATGTTGGATAGATCTGCAGAATCAGGTTTATTATCTGATTTTGAAGCAGCAGCAGTACAATGCAATACATAATATACAAAGAAGAAAAAAGAATAAGTAGTCCAATTACAGTAAATAAATATATATTAAATGAAGCCTCCGTTGGTCAGAGTTGAGCATGGATATTGCATCCTAGCTGTCCAGGTACACAAGCCTGGGCAGAACGATATGAAGAGCAAGCTCTTGCCCGTGCAGCAACCTCCCCCTCTCCACGCAGCTGATGAACACAAAGGTGACAAACCAAATCTCTTCAAACACCTAATGAAATGCAGCCTCTGTCTTGACTCCTTTATAGCTGCATTGATATGTTGGGACCAGATTAGACCCTCAGAGATCTTGACACCCAGGAACTTGAAACTGCTCATTCTTCCCACTGCTGATTCCTCAATGAGGACTGATGTGTATTCCCTCGACTTCCCCTTCCTGGCATCACGATAAATTCCATGGTATTACTGATGTTGAGTGCAAGGTTGTTTTTGCAACACCACTCAACCAACTCCAGTGCGCCTCCTCGTCACGATCTGAAATTCTGCCAACACCAGTGTCATCAGCAAATTTATAGAAATGGGGTTTGAGCTGTCCCTAGCCTCTCAGTCATTGGTGTAGAGAGAATAGAGCAATGGGCTAAGAACGCATTGTGCCAGTTGATTGTCAGCGGAGAGGACTTGTTACTTCTGATCCGCACAGACTGTGGTTTGCTGGTGAGGAATCAAGGATCCAGTTGCAAAAGGAGGTACAGATGACAGGTTTTGGAGCTTGTTGATTAGAAATGAAGGTCTGGTTGTGCTGATCGCTGAGTTGTAATTAATAAATAGCAGCCTAGTTATAGGTATTGCTGTTGCCCAGGTGATCCAAAGATGGGTGGAGAGCCAGTGAGATTGCATCTGCCATAGATCTTTTGCGGTGATAGGAAAATTGCAGCGGGTTCAGATCCTTGCATGGGCAGGAGTTGATTATTCCATGACCAACCTCTCAAAGCACATCATCACCGTAGATGTGAGGGCAACTGTGTGACAACAACTGTTGAGGCAGCTCACCCTGCTCTTGGGCACTGGTATGATTGTCACCCTCTTGAAGCAGGTTGGAACCTGTAACTGTAGCAGTGAGAGATTGAAGATGTTCTTGAACGTTCCCACCAGTTGGTTGACACAGATTTTTAATGCCCTATCAGTACACTGTCAGGGCCTGAAACCTTGAGGGGGTTCACCCTCTGGAAAGATGTTCTGACATTGGCCCTGAAACAGAGATGATGAGATCACCATATGCTTCAGGGATTTGCACTGGTGTAGTTTTATTCTCCCTTTCAAAGCATGGCATGCAGAAAAGGCACTGAGCTCATCTGGGAGTAAAGCATCATGAAGTTAGATTTGCTTTATAGGAAGTGATGGCCAGCAAACCCTACTAGAGCTAATGTGCATCCAATTCCATCTCCAATCAGAATTGTTTTCTCATCTTAAAATAGCCTTCTGTAAGTAATACCTGGACTTTATGTATAGTTCTGGATCACCGGTCATGAATGCCACAGATCTATTCCTCAGTAGGGTTCATCCTTGGCTTTTGGTTTGGGTAGCATGGTACATTTACAAAGGCACACGCTCATCCACACAGGTCTTGAAGTCGGTGACAAATGTGACATATTCATTCAGACTTGAAGATGAGTTCCTGAATATTGTCCAGTCCAGTGACTCAAAGCAGTATTGTAAGCACTCCTCTGCTTCCCTCGACCATACTTTCTTGGTCATCACCACTGGTGCTCCAGTCTTTAGTCCCTGCCTGTATGCTTAAAGTAGAAGTACAGCCAGGGGATCGTACTTCCCAAAGCATGGGTATTGGTTGGTATGATAAGTGTTCTTGATGTTGGTATAGTAACTATCAAGTGTGTTGGCTCCTCTGGTTCACAGGTAATATGTTGGTGTTGGTTGAAGTCCCCTGCCATGATAGGGAAGGCATCCGGGTGCAGAGTCTCATGCCTGCAGATCATGATCTGCTCCTCCAGAGCCTGATTTTGGCCTGAGATGGAATGTATACTACTACCAGAATAATGGAGAGAATCTCCCTTGGCAGAATGGATGACATTTGACCACTAAATGTTCCAGTTCAAGTGAGCAGCACTGAGAAACACAATGAGTTAATCAAAAGCATACTCCACCTCCTCTACCATCTGTCTTTATAGTGAGTGGTGAAGCACTGCACCAACTGCAGCACTGCAACTAAATTGGTACCAATGTGCCATAAAGCAAATTACACAGTGGTCCCTGATGTCCCTCTGGTACTGCAATCTTGCTCTGAGATCTTTATTTTCCAGTGGCTGTAGGATTATCAGCAGGATAGTTGGATATGGGGGCTAAAGCCTCTGCATTTTAATATCAGAGTGCATTTGTCGCAGTGGGAGGATACCAAAGCAATGAAAAAGAGCAGTTTAGTGTTTATATATTGGAGATTAGATGTCTTGGCATTTACCTGGGTTCTGTGATCACGCAGTGATTTCCTGTCTGCAAAAATTGAGTTTTATTTTAGCTGTGGTTTGCAACTGTGGAGTCAGAATTTATGGTCCGGAGGTGAAGGAGAATGAGGAATGACTTGTATTTAGGCTAATAGGCTATGTTTTAATGTGTTTTCCAAGACAACTCTCTGAAATTTTACCTTGGAACAATTACTCAATGAGAGTTAGTATTGAGAAAGTGCCATCAGAAATAATGATTGAGCCAATCTAGGCCACAAGGGACATATTGAAAATGAAACTTGATTGCAGCTTAGGATCCATGTGAAAGTCAGATACTACAGATGTTTTGTGTACGGTTCAATTATTTCAGGTTGTAAGCTAAACTACTCTGAAATCTGTGAAAGCTTCCGATGTTTCCGATGTTTTGAATATAAACAATTTGTTATTTCTTGCTATTCGCTTTCCAGGTTGGTGCAAAAGCAGACTTGCTCTTCAGTTAAGCAGAAATTGGACTTTAAACCTTACTCCATGAAAGTCAGCTCTGAAGAAACCCGACTAGAAAGGAGTGTTTCTGCTCTGGACATCACTCATACCTACTCAGCAGAGGAACTTCTGCCAGAGCGATTGCGGGCAGGATTGGAAACAGAAAGAGAGGAAAATCGAAGGTGCGATAACTGCGCGCTCTTCCTGAAAATGGCCAAAGGATGTATATTGACAGTGAAATAAATACTAGACTCAAAGTGAAACTACTGTTTTTAAATACTTATAGCTCATAGATTGTTGGAAAGAATATCATTATCAATCTTTGGTAAATGCAAACAAAATACCTTGTATTAAAAATGAGATTGAGACCAAGTTTTATAATGTTTTAAAACTGTCATTATTGATTGTAAGAAGAAATTTGCAATTATTGCACTAAGAAAACGCAGAAAATTGCAGTCATTGATTCACTCCTTTGACAGGGCAGGAGTACTCTGCATCTTCTCCAGTTATAGAATTTTACCCATTGCACTTGTCTCGTTACTGTCATTGGGCAGGATGTACAGGAGTCTTTGGTCCCACTTCACCAAGTTCAGGGACAGTTATTACCCATTGGGCTCCTGAACCAGCATGGATAATTTCACTCACCTCAACACTGAACTGACTCCACAGCGTATAGACTCACTTTCAACTCATGTTCTCATTATTTATTTGCTTATGTTTATTATTCTTATTTGTTTTCTTTTGTGTTTACAGTGTTGCATATTGTTTGTCAGTCTTTGTGTGTAGTTTTTCATTGATTCTATTGTATTTCTTTCTTCTGTGAATGCCTGCAATAAAATGAATCTCTGGGTAGTATATGGTAACATATACATAATTCGGAAATAAATTTACTTTGAACTTTGACACATTTGCAATTGGTATTAGTAATTGTTTTATTATTGTCCCCATGTACCAAGTGATAAACTTTCTTTTGCTTGCTATCCTTATTGGTTATTTCAAATCATGAGAGTGTTAAGTTGGTACAAGAGAAAAACAATAGAGTGGAGAATATTGTAAAAAAAAATGCAGTGCAGATAGACAGAGCAAAAGTCATGATGAGGTAGATTTTGAAGACGTTCATCTTCCAACATATAAGAGGTCCATTCAAAGAGTCTTTAACAGTGGGATAGTTGTGGTCCTTGAGCCTGGTGGTGTGTGTATTTTTAAAAACATTTTGAATGTATAAGTGCATCAATCTTATTTTAGATGTGGATTGCTATTGTCAAGTATTTCAAAGTTCAAAGTAAATTTATTATCAAAGTACATGTATGTCACCAAATACTACCTTGAGATTCATTTTCCTATAGGCATTCACAGTTGAACAAAACTTTTAAATTTTAAAATTTGAAGTTTAATAGGTTTTTATTTTTTTAAATATACAGTGGTTTCTGGTTTATTGGGATACATCAGGACCAATACATTTTTGGCCCAATTAAGCGGCTGCTCCAATTAGCCAAAGTTTTATAGAAATATTTAAAAGGTATTAAAAAAAGACAAATTACCATTAAACTGCATAACAATTTATATATTTAACTGAAATACAGAACAAATTAGAACATTTCTAATACCTCTACAGTGCTATTTTCCTCTTTAATACTAATTGATGGATGAATTCATTTGTTGTATACTGGTGCTGTAAAGTGTCACTCTAACCACTACTATGCTGATCTGTTTATCATATTCCTAATGCAGAAAGTCAATCAAGTTTACACTTTAAATGATTGTATGTTTAGGAAAAAACTTAGATTTGTGTTTGTATCATTGCCAGATGTGAAGAACAACTCTACCGTTGGCTTGACGAAGGTCCCTTGGAGCCAATCGCTCTCCCTTTGTACCTCCCACAGTCCTTGGCCTCTGCTGCTGAGCTCTTTGTTCCAGGGCTCCAAGCTTCAGCTTCGTCCCCACCACAGGTTTATTAATCTTCCTACCACTACAACTGCCTTTGATTTCTCATGTAACACATTTCATTACCTATGATATGTCCAAGATCAGAAATTTGAATTTAACTGGTTAATTTTTCTAATCCTAGGAGGATGCCAATAACGAGCACAGTGAGGAATCCAAGATGAATGACTCTAATTGGCTAAACAACTCAACAATGACTTTATCAGACAAACTGAAAGAGTTTACAAGATTGATCCAGGCCAGTCGAGAGGAAGAAATGACCTGTGAACGTCACCTATCAATATTACTGGACTTAACTGACACATGATGAAATTAGCAGAAGGAACCTATACTTTCTGGAATGATGTATATGGTTACAGATGGGTGGAGTATAACTTGAGATCATTCCTTGACCAGCAGAAGACATTTTATTTTTGTCTCAACCTTTGATAATGTGCATTTCTTATTTGTCACAGCCATCTGGATTAGTGATTAGTGGAACATGACCTCATATTTATTCAAGTCAATCACCATTGTTTCCCAGTTTTTTCTTGCTGCTTACATTTGTTCTTAGTTACAGAAAACTTGCCTTGCCCCAGTGAACTGATCTTTCTGTTGATGTACTGAGATCTGATAAACATTCAATTTCTGGTAGAGGGTGTGAGCAGAGATGACAAGATGCAGGCCTCAAATCAGTGTAAATTTTCAGTGTAAATTAGAGGAGAGTTGGAAAAAAATCCACTCAATAATGTTGCATTTTACCAAGCGAAGTAGTGCTTTTTGAGAAATAAACATTTTAAGCTATTTGGCTTACTGGTTTTAAAGTATTTTTTGTTTGCTTTGCTTTTCTGAACATGTGTCCACTTTGGAAAGGTGGAAGTGACTAACAAGTTCAGGTTCTAAGTCTTCTGAAAGGTACTAAAAAGTTAATAAAATAAATTGTCTGCAGCATTATAAGAAATTTATAATACTAAACAAAGATGCCATTTCATTAGCTCTTCACTCAGCTCTGGAGCATCTGGATGGTGAAAATGCACAAATCAGGATACTCTTCATTTTCTATAGCTCAAAATTCAGCACTATCATCCCCTCAAAACTAATCAATAAACTCCGAGACCTAGGCCTCGATACTTCCTTGTGCAACTGAATCCTTGATTTCCTCACTTGCAGCCCTCATTTTGTAAAAATTAGCAACATCTTCTCCCCAATCACCCATCGGCACAGGAACCACAAGACTGTGTGCTTAGGCCTCTGCTCTGAATGCTTCATACTTATGACTGTAAGGCTAAATACAGCTCCAATGTCATATTTAAGTTTGCTGATTATACCAGGATTGTTAGCCAAATCAAAGGTGGTGACAAATCAGTATCATGAGGCAGTCCTCATTTAAGGATAGGAGGTGGATAGGATCAGTAACTTTAAAATTCCTTGGCATTATCATACCAGGTGATCTGTCCTAGGACCAGCATATATACAAGTCCCATGATACAGAAGGCACAACAGTGCCTCTACTTAGAAGTTTGCATAGATTCAGCATGTCATCTAGAACTGACAAACTTCTATGGATAGACAGAGGAGAGTGTCCCAACTGGTTGATTCATGGCCTGATAAGGAAACACCAATGCCCAGGAACAGAAATATCTATACAGCAAATGATGGATATAGCCCGGTCCATCACAGCAAAAGCCCTCCCCACCTTTGAGCATATCTACAAGGATTGCTCCATAAGAAGGCAGCATCCATCATCAAGGACCCCCACTATCTAGGCCATGTTCTCTTCTCACTGCTGCCATTAGGAAGGAGGTACAGAAGAATTAGGCCCCATGCCATCAAGTTCAGGAGTAGCGACTGTTACGAACCCCGTAACTGGGTGTCTTACTAGCAAAGATAGGAGTGGCTGTTGAAGTCTGATGATACTATTTTTAACAGTATTAGTAAAAATACACAAAAATAATATCAATGCAAATATACAGATAATATGTTATCAATACTAAACCTAAAAGTGCGGGTATAATAATAATAAGAAATAAGCTCTATCATTGTCTAGGGGATAATGAATTGTCCGATGGAAATATAAAGTTCAATTCAGTTCATACAGGCTGCATTCATTGTTGATCACTGTGTTGCAATTGTTGGAGAGAGAGAGAGAGAGAGAGAAACTTGCCGACTTTCCTTGTACGATCTTGATCCGTATCCGTCCTTTAGCTGGACCGTTCCGTGGAGGACTCGTCACCCAGGCAAGGGTGGACACACACACAAGCCCCCCCCCCCCCCCGGTCTCGTACCGTCTCTCCTGGTGTGTCTAAGGGCTGTTCCCCAGACCCTACTTTTATCCCCACTCACGGGGTCTCAGATGTCAATCAGGTTGGGATGATGCAATCCCTCCACCAGACCACTCTGGCTGTCCCCGAGGGGTTTCAATGAATAGTACAGTACTCAATACACAATTCTTCTTTCAAGAGACAATAGCAGTAATCTCTCCCTTTGTCAATAGGAGACATTCCACCTTGTGTATTCTGGCGTTGTCTCTCTCATTACTGACATGCTGTGTATCTCTCTCATTTCCTGGATATCAGACCTGAAATAATAGCGATCTTGCGATTCTCAAAAAGGGGGAGGGGACAGGCATTGGCAATTCTGTACCCTTCTGCCCATCAGAGTTGCTCCTCATTCGTAACACCCCCATCCTTCTAAGGATTTTTACCACTGGGAAAAATTAACTACTGTAAATTCCAGACTATAGGCCGCAGTGTTGCTGCAGTGTTCAAAGCATAGGAAAAAAGTAGCGGCTTATACTACAGTGCGGCTAATGCATGTTTTTTCAATGCCGCCAAAAACATTTTGCCTGGTAACAGTAGATTGTTATGAATCCCGTAACTGGAGAACTTACCAGCAAAGATAGAGAGGTCCGTTGAAGTCTGATGTCACTATTTTCAAACGTTTCATTTATAATGGGACACAAAAGTAGGGTTAATACATACATTCAGATAGTGCACATCGTCAACACTCAATGTAAAGCGCGGGTATAGTAATACTCATCATTAAGTGAGCTCTGCTGATGTCTAGGGGTTAATAGATTGTCCGTTGGAAATATAAAAGTCACTCAGAAAGTCTGCCGGCCTCAGCCCGTTGGAAATCGCCGGGTTTCACGTGGGGCGACCGAGAGAGAGAGACTGGGGGAGAAGAGAAAGAACTTGCCGAGTCTCGATGAATCTTCCGTGAAATCGGGGGAACGTTGGTTTCCTCTCCCCGATGTTAGTTAAAAGCGGTTTTCTGTGATTCCAGCCACAAATTCCGATCCCAGAATCTGACGCACGTGGCTTCCCGCTGCTGCGGGATCACTCTCTCGTGTCTTCTGGGTGCGTCCGAGGGGCTGTCCCCCTGAGACTCTCCTTTATACTTCCTCACGGGGTCGCAGGAGTCAGTCAGGTTGGGATGATGCAATCTCTCTCTCAACCAGCCCACCTTGCCCGAGGGCTTTTCACGTGGTCTCCATGAGACAATAGTCGCTGTCGTCTTATTCTGCATCCCGGGTGAGACGTGCAATTTGTATTGTTATGATCCCAGCCCCCTCCTTTGTGAGAATCGCAAGAGCACCCGTCGAAAGGTAGGTGGGGTGGGGGGTCAGTAGACGCAGTCGGAGAGAGAGAGAGAAACGTGTCGAATTGCAGGTCCCACCAGGGATACAGAATAACAACAGCGACTATTGTCTCTGAATGTTTGTATTAACCCTACTTTTGTGTCCGTTTATCAATAAAAACGTTTGAAAATAGTGACATCAGACCAACGGACCTCTCTATCTTTGCTGGTAAGTTCTCCAGTTACGGGATTCGTAAGACTCTCCCCCCTCTCCCTCCCTCCCCCTCCCTCCCCCTCCCTCCCCCTCCCTCTCCCTCCCTCTCCCTCCCTCTCCCTCCCTCTCCCTCCCTCTCTCTCCCTCTCTCCCCCTCTCTCCCCCGAAACGTCATTTCTGTGTTACCGATACGTAGGTATATTTAAAAGTAGCTGTGATACAGGCACTGTTCGAAAAAAAGCATTTGCAATATGTATTTGTTTATGTTACCATACGGATTTAATTCAAAGTTTAAAAATCCTCACGTGTAATATCTTTCTCTGTAAATATCTCATTTTACAACGTGGGACACCTGCGGCTTAAAATCCGGTGCGGCTTGTACAAGTACAAAATTGATTTTCTTTCTGAAAGCGTGCGGCTTTTAATCAGGTCCGCTCTGTAGTCCGGAATCTACGGTAATACAGTCTTACAGAATTTCCGAATCTAACACACTACAGAGTAGTACAGTTATACATTCAATTCAGCATATAGATAGTTAGCGACTACATTGTCACTTCCTTTAATAGCTTAATATCTTGTACCTTAATAAATTCCTGTAGCATCAGACTCCAATTTAATAACCACCTACTTTTATTCCTTTTCTTCAGCAAAACGAAACTGAAGAGTTGATCTTAGCTTATGAGTATATTACAAAAGTTTATGCAAATACTAATCTTTATTTTACTTTTAAAATTAACAGTCAATCTTCCCTGGTGTTGTCTTTATTATTTACATGCTTGGTCGAAATCCCTTAAACCAGATCCTGTTATTTAAAGTGGCATTTTTCAACCTTCGCCCCTTTTCCAGTTAACTCTCACGTGGTTAGCTTGCTTACCAGGGTGGAATAGGCTTTTGCATGTTCTTTTCTTAAGAGTTATTTTATCAACAATGTTTTCCAAACTTAGCCCATTTTCTGAACTTCCACACAATTCTTTATTTTTAAGCAAGTCGTTAGTTTTATCTTCAGGACCCTTCATTCTATTAGTTTTCAGTTTAATATCTGCAAGCGATCCCTCATTGTCCAAACAACATTTCAAATTCTGCCTCTTCACAGCACACCCTTGAATAACATTAGCGAGTGGGGCACCTTTACATTCCAAATCAAACTGTAATTGATTCACAGGCACCTTGTTAACAAGCCATTGTTCCTTCAGCCTGGTTACGGCTTCTGACACCAATCCAGACTTTAAATTTTCTTCATTCAATTTAGGAACTACACTTTTCCCTTCTCCTTCAATAATAATATCCACATCACCACCTTTTATCTCCTCCCTAACTTTTAACACACCTTCTAACACAAACAACTGGGAATTCTCTCTTCCCACTAGTACCAAGGTTAACCCTTTCTTCACTGAACCAAGTCCATCTGACCCACAAGGACTGCATTCCTTTTTAACTGAATCAGATACCTCAGACTTTTCCTGAGTTTCATTACTAGGTTAAGTACCACGTGCATCCACATCTTGAACACACTCAAATGGGACATCTGCCTCTTCCAGGCTTTCAATACCCGTCCCCTTTTCAAATTCTAAGTTCCCCTGATCCTCCCAGTTACTCTCTGGGCAACTCCCTTCCGGAGTAAACTCAACCCCGCGGGCTGAAACAGCCTCATCTGCTAACCCAGCAGACTCCTTCAACGTAAGGGCATCCTTTTCATCTAGGACTGCCCTTATTTCATTTTCGGGAACACATTTAAAATTTTCATCTTCTTCAAACAGTTCTGTCAAGCCAGGCAGATCATCATGTCCAACCCGGGACCTTCTAACAGCCTTATCTGTTTCTCATTTTTACTCTGTGCCTCTATAAATTTCCTCCTGGCTAAGGGTAGGTCTACCTCCTCTCCTTTACTCCCTTTCACCTCCCTATTCTCTGTTTTACCACCCTCTAACCCCTCTTGGTACAGGGTTGGTAAAAACGTCTCAGCCAAATCGATACTGGACTGATTTAAACTGGTCTCTTTCTCAGCTGCCTTTTTCGACATGCTGCGAGTGATCGCACATGCGGGATAGATCTTGGAACCTAGGGGCGGGTCCTCAACACTTACAGGCTTGCTCGTCAGCTTCCTTGCTGAACACACGTCACCACCTGCTAAATCATTACCAAGAAGGACGTCCACGCCTTCTCTCGGTAATTCTGACCGTACCCCTATTTCAACTGGTCCAGATACCAGATCACAATTTATAATGATCCTATGCAAAGGCACAGCTTCTGTCCCTTTTCCTATTCCTCTCAAAACTACCTCTCCAGTCTCAGGACCAAAATCTAGTACCTTACCGAGAATCAATGACAGCTCAGCTCCAGTATCTCTCCAGATCCGCACTGGAACTGGTGTTTCTCCGTCTTTCGCAGACACGGTCCCTTCTGAAATAAATTTCTCACACCCCTCTCGTATTTTATCTATCTGGGGCTTTCTCGTCGATTTGCTGATCGACACAATACACCCTGTAGGGACTGTTGCGTTCCCTTTTCCTGTCTCCTTCCATGGAGCAAAGCACTTAGATGCAATATGACCCACCTTTCCACAATTAAAACAGGTCAAGCCAGGAACCCTCCTGCCAGCCTGCCTTTCTCCCTCCTTACTTTTACCTCTAGCTCCCGGCTGAATTTCTGCCTCAGCCAGCGGGCTTTCTCTACTGTTCCTACAGTCTTTCTGGTAACTCTTAGTCGAGTAAAACTTTGTCTTGTAGGTTAGGGCATATTCACCTGCGAACCTGGCAAATTCTGATATGGACTTATTCGGCTTCTTTTTCAAATACATCTGGATATCATCCGAAACACAACCTTTAAATTCCTCAATCAGAATTAACTCCCTGAAATGCTGAAAATCCTCTTCCACCCTTTCTGCCGCACACCAACGATCCAAGAGCACACCCCTCTCATAGGCAAACTCTGCATATGTCTGATTCCACACTTTCTTTAAATCTCTGAACTTTTGTCTATATGCCTCAGGTACCAATTCGTATGCCCGAAGAATGGCCTGTTTTACTTCCTCGTAATTCTCATACTCCTCCTCCTCCACAGATAACACCGCATATGCCCGTTGTGCCTTCCCTTTTAACACACTTTGTAACAACACCACCCACTGATCTCTGGGCCACTTCTGATTCACTGCCGCCTTTTCAAAATGCAAGAAATAACTATCAACATCCGTCTCCTCGAATGGAGGTACTAACCTAAACTCCCTACTAACATTAAACCTCTCCTTTCGGTCCGCCCCTTGGATATTTCTCTCTTGCTTTAACTTCTCCATGTCCAGCTCATGCTGCCTCTGCTTCTGCTTCTCCCTTTCCTCTGCTTCCTGCTCTTTTAACCTAATTTCATGCTCCCTCTGCTTTTCAGCTCTTTCCTTCTCCTTTTCAGCTGCTTCCAGCTGCTTTAACCTAATTTCATGCTCCCTTTCCTTCTGTTCCAACCTTAATTTTTCCAACTCTAACTGAGCCGTTCCAATAGCTGGTACCTTTTCAGGGGTAGGTTCCACTACCTCAGCCGAAAACACCTCCTTATTAACATAATACTGAGCTATGGCCCTCTGTATCTCCCACTTTTTCATTGACGACTTCACCTCTGTGAGTTTTAATCTTTTTGCAATATTTACCAAGTCCGACTTTGTGGCATCCTCTAGCATCTCTGGAGTTGGGTTTTTTGTAAATTCATCTACGTCCATCTTTGCTGGTTTCCCATCTGGTTACCCACGTAACCAGATCCAAGTCTGGACTTAAAAGCCCGATTTACTGGCCCTCCAATTTGGTATCAAATCCCGGAGGAGCCCCCAAGTTGTTACAAACCCCATAACTGGGTGTCTTACCAGCATAGATAGAAGTAGCCGTTGAAGTCTGATGATACTATTTTTAACAGTATTTATTAGTAAAAATACACAAAAATAATATCAGTGCAAATATACAGATAATATACGTCATCAATACTAAACCTAAAAGTGCAGGTATAATAATAATCAATAAGAAATAAGCTCTATCGTTGTCTAGGGGATAATGAATTGTCCGATGGAAATATAAAGTTTGTTCAGTTCATACAGGCTGCAGTCATTGTTGATCACTGTGTTGCAATTGTTGGAGAGAGAGAGAGAGAGAGAGAGAGAGAGAAACTTGCCGACTTTCCTTGTACGATCTTGATCCGTATCCATCCTTTAGCTAGACCGTTCCGTGGAGGACTCGTCACCCAGGCAAGGGTGGACACACACACAAGCCCCCACCGGTCTCGTAGTGTCTCTCCTGGTGCGTCTGAGGGGTGTTCCCCAGACCCTACTTTTATCCCCACTCATGGGGTCTCAGGTGTCAATCAGGCTGGGATGATGCAATCCCTCAACCAGACCACTCTGGTTGTCCCCTGAGGGGTTTCAATGAATAGTACAGTACTCAATACACAATTCTTCCTTCAAGAGACAATAGCAGTAATCTCTCCCTTTGTCAATAGGAGACATTCCACCTTGTGTATTCTGGCGTTGTCTCTCTCTCATTACTGACATGCTGTGTATCTCTCTCATTTCCTGGGTATCAGACCCGAAATAATAGCGATCTTGCGATTCTCAAAAAGGGGGAGGGGACAGACATTGGCGATTCTGTACCCTTCTGCCCATCAGAGTTACTCCTCATTCGTAACACTACTACCCTTCAACCATCAGCTCCTAAACCAGCTTGGATAACTTCACTCACCACAACATTGAATTGATCACCGAATGATTTATTGACAACCTCCTTAATCCCTCCACTTGCTGATCCCTCGCTTTGGTTCCCATCTCTCTACCACATTAGCTTAAACCATCCTGTGTAACAACCAGAAAACATTGCAAGAGTATTGGTGCCATTCCATTTTAGGTGCAACTTGTCCTGCCTGTATTAATCCCTTCTGCCCTGAAATAGATCCCAGTGATCCTGGTATCTTAAAGAACTGCTGTTAGTTAGTTATTCATTCATTCATTCAATAGATAGATAGTAAAATTGAAAGTAAATTTATTGCCTAAGTACAAGTATATCACCACATATGACTCTGAGAATCATTTTCTGGGCGGCCCTGTTCTATAGCTTTCTGCCAGGGTGCAGGTACAGGTGCTACTCCATAACTAAGCCTATTATAGCAGTAAAGCCCTTTGTGAGTGTTTACAGTGAGGAACGCTTGGACTCTTCTTCCATACCCATCTGCAGATAGGCCTCAGCTAAGTCCACTTTACTTTATTGTTTTCCTCCGGAAAGGTCTGTAAAGATATCCTCCATCCTGGGCAGAGGGTATTGATTTACTGTCAGTACTGGGTTGTTGGTGACCTTAAAATCACCACAGGTCCTAACAGATCCATTTTTCTTGGCTACTGGGACCACTGGCATTGCCCACAGGTTCCAGTCAACGTTGGAAAGAATTTCTTCATCTTCCACACAAACCAGCTCACTGGCTGCTTTATGGTGGATGACATAAGGAACCAGATGGACTTTGTAAAACTTGGGTCTGGCATTTTCATTTAACACTATTTTACCCTTGATATGTTAGTCACTGCATTGAACACTGCTGTAGCATCATTCCAGTACCTTTCTTAATTCACTTCCAGTTGACTCTATTGCAGGCAATGTAGCACACAAATGCACGATGAATCTCCAACCAAGTCGTAGTTGTCTCAGCCACTCCCGGCCCCACAATGTTGGCTTCCTCTTTTAACCTCATACAAGCCCAGTGTGGCTTGTTGATTGTTGTATTTCACTGTTATAAATGTCATTCCCACAGGAATTATCTTTTCTCCAGTATAAGTTCTTAGTTGGATATCTGCAGGCTTCAGTTTGGTGTGTTTGAAATGCCATTCAAACTTTTTTTGTGGAATGACTGAAGCAGCTGAGCCAGTGTCTCAATTCCAGTTTAATTTGCCTTTCACTTCTGGTGTAAGCTTGTCTGTTAGCTTTCACATTGCAAATCGCAAGGCTATCCCGTCCTGTGTAACACTCATCATTATCAGAGTTTTTATAAATAGCTTGCAGATTAGTGCTCTTTTTGAAACTGCAAGTTGACTTTTTATCTTTTCTCTTTCCTATGCAGTCCATTTATAATTGTCTGCCTGACATGCCCTTTGTATGTGTCCTACTATTTGGATTCTCCACAAGTTTTGCATTTAAACCTTCATTGTCTGGTGTATGTGAGCCCCTGCCATAAAAGCAAAGCAATTTATTTGGCCAGGCCTCCCTCTCGAGTCTGCAGATTTGTTCACACTCATTTCAATTCCTGACCACAACACAACTGCGTCTCTGCTGTTTCCATTGATCCAGCAATATCAACTGCTCTTTTAAATGTGAGTTGTGCTTCAGTTAGGAGCCATGTTGGGAGCCATCTTGTAAGATTTCACAAACAAAATGATCTCTCAGTGCTCATACTGTTAGTTTTTTTTTGGGGGGGGCAGGGATTTAGCACATATAGCAAATAACTTCAGCAACTGACTTCAGCCACCAGTCTTCAGATTTGAATATGAACCATGAATTAAATCTAATATGCAACTCTGAACAATGGGCTCCTAAGAACCAAGTTAATTGGAAGACCAGACAAAGCTGATTTAAATTTGTTATTTAGGTGTCTGTAGTATAGGTGCAAAGAGGGAGTTGTGAGGGTGGTGTGTAGTTCAAAAGAATCATTGTGAATATGGAATTGTACTGAATTTTTCTTAGACCTTTAGCATATAAAGTGTTGTGTGGTATCGGGTCCAGGCCTTCTTCCTCCAAAAGGATCCCCATCTAATGCCTGCTGTATTCATTGTGTCAAATAAAGAGGCTGCTTCATATCTACTAGTTCCTTGTACAACGTGATTTCAAGATTTTGTTTCAGAAGTGGGACACCTTCTTGCAACCCATCATGCGGCCAGTGATCTCAGTAGTCTAAGTGGGTGAGTATTTTAAAAATTAGCCCTCACCCTCGGATCTGTTCGGATTGCTAGGTATCACAAACATGAGGGAGGGCTGAACTGGTATATAGAAGTAGTGTGTGCGCGGGCATGTGTGCTTATGTAGGAGACTAAACTCTGAGTGTTAATTTGGTGAGATGGGGCCACCATTTGCGAAGGATGGTTATTGAAGGTTCAAGACTCCGGGATACCCTCGATCCGGGAACTGTATTTTGGCATACGTGTTTGCGAGTGAGTGTGCCTTGGTGTACAGATGCAAAGCATTGTGGGTTCAAGTGCACAGAAGTGACAGATTGTGGAGTACACACTCTGCGGTTTTAAGTGTGTACTGTTTAAATGACATCCGTCATTTATATTTTGCATTGTGTGGGAATTAGTGTGGAGACCTTTTGAGGTCAGGCAATGTTAGGTAGAGAACCCTGATGATCCGAGCCAGCCCTTGACCCTGATTTCACCCCCAGGGAGAAACAGAGCATTTTGTCAGAGTTGTCCTCACTTAACGTTGCACGTGGGAATTCAGAATCCTGGCGCAAGCTTGAGGAAGTGGTTGAAATTCACCAGATATACACGTGTTGGTGAAAGCGAAGTGCCCGGGGAATATGTGGGACGGCATGGCCCAGAGTGTGCGGGATGGTACATGGGCAACTACTGGGAATGCCAGCAAAAAGAGAGGTAGCGCTTTTTTAAAGGGGAAGTGAGACAGCAACATGGGGAGGAGGTGAGAGTAACTGGGGAACAGTGATTCAAAGGGCTGATAAGTCAGCCATGGAATATACAGGACGTAAATATTGAGCAGGTGAGGATATGCAGGGTTGGATAATCCAGGGAGGGTTGATCCAGTCTTCCTGAAAGCACTGAAGGAAGGCCTGAGAGCCCACCAGGAAGCTTTAGATTTGGGTATAGTGGTGGGATTGACCTACTCTGAAATAGTTTCATGGGCCAGTGAGGTAGACCAGAGGATTTGGTAAAGTGGTTGTAGCGAATGCAGCTGCCATGATGTCACAAAGAACTTGCTGGAGTAGATGTGGGAGGGTAAAGGAAAGGATTTGTTACAGCTGTGGCTTGTCAGACCAGGGTTGGAGGCAGTGCCCTGAAAAACGAGGAAGTGTGAAAATCACTCACCAAAGCAGGCAGAGTCCACAGCAGCGCCCTCTCTTTCTGATATTACTGCTAACTAGATTACGGAGCTGGTGAAGTCAGGCAAACGGCTGACGGCCACGTCGATTGTCAGTAATGGGCATCCACAGATGTACACAAGAGGTTTACTAGGGAGCCAGCAATGTGAAATGTTAGTGGACACGGAGTTGTCAGAATCAATAACTGATCTGCCCTTGCCCATGACTGGAGAGGTGATTTACATTACCAGTGCAGAATGTGAAACAATGAGGGCAGAGAGTTTTTAGCCCCAGCTACTTGAGATTGAGGGACTGTAGCTTCTGTAGATTTCTGGATCTGACCAAATAACGAGGGTACTATCCATAGAATAGACATCCTAAGGGAAGCAAGGGCTGTTATTGATTCAGAAAAGGGAGAGATATTAAGGACAAGCCAGGCAAGCGAAGACGTACAACCAGTAGAGTAAACAACTTAGACACAGCTGCTCCAATCATCAGGGACTGGAGCCAAGATGGTGTCCATGGGTTACCTTGTCAGCAGTTCCCAGCAGTGTGGGCTAGACACAGGCAAGATTGTATTGAGTTAAGATAAACGCAGTTAAAATAGAGGGTGACCTGCATAAACCCCACAAGCAGTGCCCTCTAAACACTGATGCAGTGACAGTTGTTCAGAGTATAGTGAGGGAACTAAAACAACAGGGGGTACTAAGAGGGATTGTGTTAACTACTCACTCACCTTTCTGGCCAGCAAGGAGGCCAGATGGACCCTATTGGTTAACATACCGTGATTGCATCCCATTGTGGGGAGCCCTGTTACAATCCTGAATGACCTGTCTCCAGAACATAGAATTTTCTCAGTCCCGGATATCGCTAATGGATTTTGGGGGCTCCCTTTAACACCCGAGTCCCAGGACAGACTTACTTCACCGTGGGTGGGCAGCTGTACACGGGGAGCAGACTCCCCCAGGGATTCCACAATAGCCCAGCAATTTTTCATAAGATTATGGCGCAGACTTAGGATAAGCTCAGTCTAACACCAGAGTTCAGGAACGATAGAAAAAATGAGCCAAACAATCAAGAGTGCCTTAGCTAAAGCTATAGTTGAGACGGGAAAGACGTGGGTTGATGTATTACCAGGAATCCTGATGAGATTACGAGCAACCCCAAACCACACGCTGGGACTCGCCCCCATCGATGGAGCGAGCAATGTGACTCCATTATCGGGTAATTACAGGTTGTGGTGAGCCTGGGGCTTACAGGGATAGAATGACCCAGCTTGAAACGTTGAAGGGCTGAGCAAACCAGCAGCAGCACATTGCTGATCGGAGAGAGCTGGGCGGCTGAGCCACAGTGAGGGAGCTGCCTGAAAGGGCAGGGTTTGCTCCCAGATGGATTGGGCCACAGATGCTACTGTTAACAAATGACATTTGTGTCAGCGTGCAGACTCGGCGAGGCAGGCAGTGGAAACACTGACGTACGACTCACCTTTTTGCCCCCACAGAGGTAGCGGGAGAAAAAGTGTCTCGGTAATTGTGTAATTACGGAGAAGCTAAGAGATGAACTCCAGCTGGCCACAGTTGATGGAAGCAGACCTACAGCAAATGTGAAGGCAGAGGATACCAAGCGAGCACGACAGAAAGCCAGGAATAGCATGTTAAAATGTGATGGTAATGTTACCCTGTAATGAAGGCTGGTTACTGAACGTACATGATTAGTCGTATAGCAAAGAATAGAAAATATATTGGGGAAAATAGATGGTAAGGTCTTAAGTTACAGCAGAGATATCAGGTTCCACAACTTCGATGGTGTGGCAGACTGAGAAAGAGAAGAAATTGCACACGGCATCTGAAGGCAGTCACCCCCAGTCAGAACGGGGAATGAATATAAATGAGCTGGGCCATTCAGTGGTGAGGCACTTTGGGATCAGTATCTGAATTCTGTAAGTAATTTGGTCTATTATGGTCATGAGAACCAGATACAGTGAAAGATTTTGATTCATGCAGATCATTTCAAAATATATGTAGTACAAGAGAAAAGAAATAATAAAATGTAGAAGGTAGTGACACAGTTACAGGGACGTTGCAGCACAAGTAGACAATAACGTGCAAGGGCCATGACAGGGTAGACTGGGAGCTCGTCTTTATCATACAGGAAGGTCCATTCAAGAATCTTATAACGGTTCGATTGAAACTGTCCTTGAGCCTGGTGGTGCATGTTTTCAAGTGTTTGTGTTTTATGCTCAGTGGGATGGGGTGGGGGGGGGGGGGAGAACAGAAAATGGCCAGGGTAGGAGGAGTGCTTGATTATATTGGCTGCTTTTCTGAGGCAGTGGGAAATGGAGGTGGATTCAATGAAAGAAAGGCTGATGGACTCTGCAAGTTGTCACAATACTGAATAGAGCGTTTGCCACACCAAGTTGTGATGTATCTGCCCAGGATGCTTTCTATGGTGCATCTATAAATATTGGGTCATCTGGAACATGCTGGATTTTCTTAGCCTTCTGAGAAAGCAGAGGCACTGGTGTGCTTTATTGATCATGGCCTCCATGTGGTTGGACCAGGACAAGCAGTTTTAAGATGGTTATGGGTAAGGATAGGGCTGGTCCTTGGGTAAAAGAGCAAAAACTGTAGAGAAGGCTAATTACAACAGAAGGATATTCTGGCTGTTAAATTCACATGAGAAGTGTGGGAATCTTTTACAGGTCAACAGATGTGAGTTCAGGTTTATGTGAGGATGAAGGTTTTGGGGCCTTGGGTAATGAAAGACATTGTAACAGCTCCATGTAAGTACAGGGAGACTATGCTTCACAAGTATGGTTAGTGAGAATCAGAAGGTATTAGATTATTAAGAAGAAGATAGTAGCTGGGGAAATGGTGGGTCCATTCAACTAAGGACTTGTGTGCAGATCCAGTGGTTCTAAATGAGAATTTTGCATTGGTACTCACCAAGGAGGAGGACACAGATGATGGTCATGCAACGTTTGGGTATGTTGATATACCACGATCTGGATTAGAACGAATTAGCCAGTAGGAGAGCTTGCACATGCTTGGATCATTTTCTCCGTGTCTGAATGTACCTGCAGTGCCTGTAAAAAGTATTCACCCCCCCACCACACCCCCAGAAGTTTTCATGTTTTGTTGTTTTACAACATGGAATTACAGTGGATTTAATTTGAATTTTTTGATGCTGATCAACCAGAAAAAGGCTCTTCTGTGTCAAAGTGAAAACTGATATCTAAAAAGTGATCTAAATTAATTACACATCTAAAACACTAAATAATTGATTGCATAAATATTCACCCCCTTCAAGTCAGTATTTAGTCGATGTACTTTTGGCAGCAATTCACCTCAAGTCTGTGTGGATAGGTCTCTATCAACTTTGCACATCTGGACATTGCAATTTTCCCCCGCTCTTCTTTACAAAACTGCTCAGATTGCATGGAGATTGTGAGTGAACAGTCCTTTTCGAGTCCAGCCACAAATTCTCAATTGGATTGAGGTCTGGACTCTGACTCAGGCAACCCAGAACATTAACTTTGTTGTTTTTTAAGCCATTCCTGTATAGCTTTGGCTTTATGCTTGTGGTCCTTGTCTTGCTGGAAAACAAGTCGCAGTTCTCTCACAGACTGCATCAGGTTTTCTCTGTATTTCGCTGCATCCATTTTACCCTCTACCTTCACAAGCCTTCCAGGGCCTGCTGCAGTGAAGCATCCCCACAGCATGATGCAGCCACCACCATGCTTCACAGTAGGGATGGTGTGGTTTTGATGACGTGCAGTGTTTGGCTTACACCAAACATAGCATTTAGTTTGATGGCGAAAAAGCTCAATTTTGATTTTATCAGACCATAAAACCTTCTTCCAGGTGACTTCAGAGTTTCCACGTGCCTTCTGACAAACTCTAGCCGAGACTTCATGTGAGTTTTGTTCAACAGTGGCTTTTCCTTAGCTACCCTGTGAGTGGTGAAGCACCCGGGCAACGGTTGTTGTATGCGCAGTCTCTCCCATCTCAGCCACTGAAGCTTGTAACTCCTCCAGAGTTGTCATAGGTCTCTTGGTGGCCTCCCTCAGTAGTCCCCTTGCACAGTCACTCAGTTTTGAGGACGGCCTGCTCTAGGCAGATTTACAGCTGTGCCATATTCTTTCTATTTCTTGATGATTGACTTAACTGTACTCCAAGGGATATACAGTGACTTGGAAATTTTCTTGTATTCATCTCCCGAATTGTGCTTTTCAGTAATCTCTGCACTGAGTTGGAGTGTTCTTTTGTCTTCATGGTGTAGTTTTTGCCAGGATACTGACTCATCCGCAGTTGGACTTTCCAGATAGAGGTGTATTTTTACAACAATCAATTGAAACACCTTGACTGCACACAGGGCACACAAGACAGATTTCCATTTAACTAATTATGTGACTTCTAAAACCAATTGGCTGCACCAGTGATGATTTGGTGTGTCATATTAAGGGGGGGGGGGGGTTGAATACTTATGCAATCAATTATTTTGTGTTTTACATTTGTAATTAATTAATATAAATTTTACAATTAATAATTGTAAAATAATTAATACAAATTTGTAATAGATCCGTTTTCACTTTGACACTAAAGAATCTTTTTCTATTGATTAGTGTCAAAAAATCCAAATTAAATCCACTGTGATCCAATGTTGTAAAACAATAAAGCATGAAAACTTCCAAGGGGGTTGAATACTTTTTACAGGCACTGTATATATAAAATTCAACCAATTTCCAAGGGCGGAAATATAAATGTAAAAGAGTACGGGTTTAAGGCGAGAGGGAAAAAGCTTAAAGAAGATTTGTAAAGCTAGCTTTTATATGGTGTGGAAGGTGCTGCTAGGAGCGGAAACAGCAGCAGATATGACAGTGATGTTTAAGAAGCATTTAGACATGAAAGAGCAGAGAAAGGGGAATATGGACTTGGTGGGTCCTATACTGTGCCGTTTGAAGTTCTATGCCTGGTGGCTCATGTTTCAAGTGTTTGTATTTTCTGCCCAGTGAGGTGGTGGGGGTGGGGAGAATGACCAGGGTGGAAGGAGTGTGAGATTATGTTGGGCTGCTTTTGTGAACTATTGCTTCTGTGTACTGGGTGCAATTTACTCAGTAAATCTGTTGTTATTGTTAGAAATCTACTGGCCCCTTCATTGTAGTCATGAACAAGTTTCTCCAGTTAGATTAAACTGAATCCTGAAAATTACGTCTTATATCGAAGAGGGAGCAAAATGATTTCAGGATTGAGATTCTGTACAGACACTGGAGAAGCTGGGGTTGATGTGATTGAAACTGAGATTTGTGATAAGCATGTAAAAGCTATTCCTAAGGTGGAATACGAGGGGAGAGGCCAACATGAACAGCATCTCCACCATGATAAAGCAATACCAACTTTGATGGATAGGTCACACCATCGGGATTCCCAGCTTGTGCCTCCCCAAACAGATCCTTCACTCCCAGTTGAAGGGAGGTCAGTGAGCCCCTGGAGAGCAAAGCAAACACTTTGAAGATAACATCAAAACCAGCCTGAAGTATTCAACATAACATCTAAAATCTGTGAAGACACTGCACTTAATAGACGCACCCGGAGGAAACCTGTCCAAGAGGGAGGTGTGCTACGTGAGAGTGCCCTCCCCTGTGCAGCAGAGAACTAGTGGTAGCTACAAAAGGAGAAACCGAATAAACAGGAAAAAAAACCCCAACTACAAAGCATAACCACCACTTCCTCTTGCCCGAACTGCGCCAGAATATGTGGATTCCAGGTCCACCAATAGAAAACTCCTTAGGAGAACATCATGCTCGATTTGAGTGCTTGCATTAGGGGATTTTGAATGAAGGCAACCGGCAAAACCAAGCAGAAGTGACGCAGAGTAAAATAAATGGTTTAGTCTGGCATGTGATACCTACACTCCATTCCCTGGTAGAAAGTGTCGAAACCATTCTGTGATTCTGTGGCCAAATTCTTTGCTGAGACAAAATTTTGTTATTTTATTGGAACCGTTTGATGAATTTGAAGTAGCTTGCTTGGTTTATTGAAAGGGCATATGTGTGACAGCAGTCAGAACTTTGCAAATCATAACAGTCTGCATTAAAGACAGACAATTCACCTTCAGTTATACTTCTGATCCAGTTCTTTCAATCTGTGGTCTCTGCTCATTAACTCTTTCTTCACTTCTCCAGCAAATTCCTTGGTAATTTTCAACCTTTAACCTGGGACAGTTGACTGCCAAATCATCTGGCAGAATGCCTTATCACTGGAACACACCAACAAGCATCAAGAGGCTTGTGGTGAGAAGGTCATTTCCGGTCAGATCCATCCTTACTCCTGACACACGCTGCCCTCGGACGGGTGCAAGCAGGATGAGATGGTTGCTTTACCTGCTTGCGGATGGTGTATCTGCATAGAGGTCACCCGCCCTGCTCATTCTCTCTTTTCTCCTCTGTTGGTCAGAAGACAGGGAAGTTTGAAAGGACATACCACCAGATGAGCATAGCTTCTGACTCACTGTTATCCCAATTGTGAAAGGACCTTTGATATGTCGAAGGATAAACGTTTGATTTCCAGTCTAGCTGGTCATGGCCCTCACAATTAATTTGTCTGCCTGCAGTGCACGTCCACTGTACACTACAGTGTATTCTGCACTTTTGCTGCCTTGAGGTACTTGGGTATGGAATGATCTGTCTGGATGACAAATGAAAGCTTTTCACTGTATAATAATTTATCAATACCAAAGGCATTGCAATTGGCAATTTATTAGTGTCACATGTACCAGCCTGTGGTGAAAAACTTTGTTTTGTGAGTTATCTGCAAAGATCTATTCACATCTGTCCGTTGAGACAGTACAAGGGAAAAACAATAACTGTTGCAGCACAAGTATAGTACAATGCACTCAAAAACATATATAGCTGTACCATGGAGAGCATTCTGACAGGCTGCATCACTGTCTGGTATGGAGGGGCTACTGCACAGGACCGAAAGAAGCTGCAGAGGGTTGTAAATCTAGTCAGCTTCATCTTGGGCACTAGCCTACAAAGTACCCAGGACATCTTTAGGGAGTGGTGTCTCAGAAAGGCAGCATTCATTATTAAGGACCTCCAGCACCCAGGGCATGCCCTTTTCTCACTGTTACCATCAGGGAGAAGATACAGAAGCCTGAAGGCACACACTCAGTGATTCAGGAACAGCTTCTTCCCCTCTGCCATCCGATTCCTAAATGGACTTTGAAGCTTTGGACACTACCTCACTTTTGTTTTAATATACAGTATTTCTGCTTTTGCACATTAAAAAACTATTCAATTGATTTAACTGTTTATTATTTTTTTTCTCTGCTAGATTATGTATTGCATTGAACTGCTGCTGCTAAGTCAACAAGTTTAACGTCACGTGCCGATGATATTAAACCTGATTCTGATTCTGAGGTAGACAAATATGGTGCGAGGGCCAAGAGCTTGCCTTATCGTGGCAACGTTTGGAGTCCTTCCGCCCCACTGGACACTGAGGGGGCCAAGACCACTGTATCATCCCAGGGGACCACGAGGTGCAATGGCGCTCTGGGTGGTTCCCGGAGAATTTGGGAACGCTACCAACATAAACACAGCGTTTTTACAATTGTGCATCTAGAAAGAATAAACTCTATTCATATATGAAGAGAGTTTATGTTCAAATGGAAACAAGTTGACCGCAACAAAGATGATTAACTTTTGAAAGGTAACTGGACTTCTTTCAGCCGCTCCGCAACAGACTGAGAGAGAGTCTCTCCTCCGCAGCGGAGCGCGGCAGCGGCCAGCCACCCGCGGGAATGAGGGCAGCATCCCCGGGCGGGCTCTGTGGAGGGAGATCGCTGCCACTCTCCGGCTCATTAATCATGAGCGAGTGGGCGGTCCGCTTACATCGACGCTGCGTCCTATTGGCCACCTCAAGTTTCCCGGGAGCAAATCTCCTTTTTTATGATTGGCTGAGCCGTTGACCAATTGGCGTCTCATTGCCGTTGGCGTTTGAAATTCGATCGGGCCCATGTTTCGTGCGGGCTGATTGGTCGGAGTCTGCAGCGATCGTGAACGGTAGGCGAGGAGGGGGTGGTGCCTGGATTCAGTCTAGCTGATCTATTGGTCGAGAATTAGAGAGGGCAGTGCTGAGTAATGCGATTGGTGAAGAATGGGGAACTGGGCATGATGTCATTTTGGAGGAGGTCAGGCGCTGCGGCCATGTTGAAAGTCTGGTGTTTGCGACGGTTAATGGGCGAGTGAGGGAGGGAAGTCGGCGGGGAGCCCACCGGGGGAATAGTCCGTGGGGGAAACGCCCGAGGAGGCCAATCCTGCCGCTGGGAGAGCGCCCACCCCGTTACAGTCTGGTCTGGTCAGTGGGCAGCCCTCGTCGCATTCCTATCCGGTCGGTGGGGGAGTTACAGCCGGGCTGTCCGCGCCCCTCCGTCGGGTTCCCTGGCCATGGAGGATGCAGAGAGACGCAGGAAGTTGGAGGCGGCGAGAGCCAAGGTAGGTAACGTCTGAAGATGTGAAGAATAGTTGGAGCTCGGGGTCTACACTGGAATGGGGAGGGGCGGCTGTAGCATTGAGGCGGGGGTTCTGCGGGGCCCGGCGGACCAAGGAAGACATTCCTTGTCGCTGTGGATCCTGCTCCTCAATGCTGCTGTCAAAGTAAATCTTGCTGTCGGTGTGAGGAAGCAGTCGTGATCCTTTGCTATCAAGAATGTACTGCACTCGTGTTGACTGCTGCAGGAGTTCATCAGGTCTTGCCTTATCTGGGATATTCTACCATTGCACCCGTCCTGCCCTTTTGTCTGTTACCTGAATTTGGTGAATACCAATCGAGTAAGTGGCATGGGACTTAGGGAGTATGTGAGTGGAAGTAATCGAATTACCCTTTGAAAGAGTAATTCTTGGACTGTTTTGAGAAGAATGGCCCATTGTTCAGCCAAATGCACAGAACTAGATTATTTATTCCCAAAAATGAACTACCCAACCTAATCTGACTTTCCAACCCTGGATCTTGAATGCAGCGGTAGGGACAAGGTGTAAACTCCACAGTAGCTGGTGTCTCCAGCTGTGTCTCTGTGCTGCACACCCCACTGTATTCTACCACTTTACATTTGGTGACGATACTGCGGGATACAGATGAGCTGCAGATGTGTGCAGAGCAATGGTCTAGGGTTTGATGTGGGCCAGTGTGAAGCGTTGCGCTGTGGGAGATCAAATGTGAAGGAAAGATACACAGTTAATGGCAGCATGTTCATAGCTCCCTGAAAGTAGCCATGCAAGTCAATAGGGTGGTAAAGAAGTCTTTATTATTGGAGGCATTGAGTTCAAGAGTTAGGAAGGAAGTTAAATTGCAGCTTTACAAAACTGGTTTGACATAGCAGGAGAATCTTATGCATTTATAGTTGCCCCTCACCAGGAGGGATTTGGAGGCTTTGGAGAGCGTTCAGAAGAGATTTACCAGGATGCTACTTGGATTCGAGGACATTTGCTTTCAGGGGAGGTTGGACAAACTGGGGCTGCAATTTATAAAATTATGTGAGGTGTAGTTGGTGTAGGCAGACACTATCTTCTTCCTAGGGTGGAAATGTTTAATACCAGAGGGCGGGCATTTAAGGTGCGTGGGGAAGTTCAAAGAGAATGTGCAAGTAAGTTTGTTACATAATGGTTGATGCCTGGAATTTGTTGCTGAGGTAATAGTGGAGGCACATATGATAGAGGTGTTTGAGGCTTTTAGATTGGCATATGCAATATGCAAGGAGTGGATGGATGTTGATCATGTACAGGCAGAAGATCTTTGGTTGAATTCAGCGTTGTGTTTGGCTCAGTCTCCGGGGGTGGAAGGAAGGGCCTGTTCCTGTGCTATACTGTTTATATGTTTCCTTTGTTGCAGGAATGATGACTATTTGGAAGTTGATTCTCTATTTTAGATGTTGGATGGATACATGTAAAGATTTCACTGAAGTAACTTCTATGCTAGTGGATAAGGACAGTGCAGGTGTGGGGGTTGCATCTGTTCCAGTATAATCCCCATTACTTCAGCTACTGCAAACTGGATGAGATTGAATATTGGTCTGAATTTTCTCCTGAGCTACATGAATTTTGAATATTTTTTGGGATGACATATTACTTTGAAGCAAGATTGTTGTAGGCCGACAGTATGTTCATGGACTTGCAACACTATCTCCTTTAAAAATCTGTAGTAGGCACTCATGCCGGTTACTAACAACAGTACCAAGTGGGAGTGAGGGTGCATGGTGGAGTATTGAAAGACAGTGAGATATAGAAACTTTATTTCTTGTTCAACAATGAACTGCATCTATAGTTTTTGAAAATTGTGCTGTGCTGGGTTTCCTTGACAAATGATTTTAAACAGATAAAACTTGCTTGAAATGGTATTCATATTAAATTATTTTCACTCATGTGGCATTTAAAGCAATCCCATTTTCTTCTTTCCTGATGTTTTTCACTTTGTGGTCCAGTGTATAGGTTGCCCGTCAGTTGAGAATCGGTATTCTTTATGTGAGTCCCAAATGTACATGTTGTCAAGGCCGTGACGTTAGCCTGCATCCTTACAACATCCACGTCGTGGTCCTCTGGGGTCACTTGTTACTTGTATCAACACAGTGAAAAGCTTGACTTGCATGCTGTTCATACAGACCAAATCATTATACGATGCATTGAGGTAGAACAATGTGGAATAAAGTGTAACAGCTCCGGAGAAAGTGTAGTATAGATTGTGAGGGAAAGAGTCCATTTATCTCTGTCTGCAGGAGTCTGAGAGAACCTCTTGAATTCTATTACTGATACAGCACCATCTGCTTGTAAGTTCCAAAAGTGGTATGACTGGTCTTGATTTTAAAATTTATAGTTTACTATTTGGTGTGAATTGCTTATGTATTACAGAAAATGTTCTGATTTTGAGAATTTGCTCAAAACATCTGTGAGTACCACAACTTTTGTGCAGTGATAGGTGAATTAGCTGATGTGAGGAGAAGCTTTGGAGTTTAATTAGAACTTATTTATACCATATTCCCCTTTGAATTGTAACAGACAAAGTTCCTTTACTTGAACTTCTGTGGTTTCATTCTTCATGGGTTTTCTCGGGGAAATACACATTCAGTGGCCTCTCTATTAGGTACACCTGTACAGCTGCTTGATCATGCAGATATCCACTCAGCCAATCATGTGACAGCAACTCAATGCATCAAAACTTGCAGGCATGGTTAAGCAGTTCAGTTGTTCAGACCAGACATCAGAAATGCAATCTGAATGATTTTTGACTGTGGAATGATTGTTGGTGCTTGACCGGGTCGTTTGAGTATCTCAAATTGCTAATATGCTGGGATTTTCAAGCACAGTTCTCTTTAGAGTTTACAGAGAATGGTGCGAAAAGCAATAATCATCCAGTGGGCTGTAGTTCTCATGGGCAGATATTTCTTGTTAATTAGGGAGGCTAGAGGAAATTGGCCAAACTGGTTAAAAAGAAAAGGAATGTGACAATAACTTGGATAATAACGAGTCACAACAGTGGTGTACAGAAGAGCTTCTCTGAACACAAAACGTGTTGAAACTTGAATTGGATGAGCTGTAGCAGCAGAAGACGACCGTGGACAGACACGTAGTGGCCACTTTATTAGGTACAGGTACCTGATAAAGTGGCCCCTGAGTGTCGATCCCTATTTATGTGAAATAAGTGCTTCTTCGTTTCACCTCAAAGTTGATTATTTATTTTTTGCTTTGTTCATAATTTTACTTTCAAGAATATAGTTCTGTTTCTATTGCATTTTATTATAAATGCTTTTTGTTCTTGATAGCTCACTCATTGTAGTTGTTCATACCTTATACCAGCATGTTTGCTATTAGCATTAGTGTTTGGATACTTCCATTCCATTGGCTGCTTTGACTGCTAAAAGAATCTCTTGTCTCAAATTGGATTGGTCTTGGCAGGTGGTGGTAGTGCCGCATTTATCTGACTTCTGAGGTCACATGATATGCTGGGTTATTTTTGGTTTCTGTCCGAATGGAGACTTGTGGAATTTTTTTTTAAGCTGGAGGAATGAAAACTGCTTTGCTAATAAATGCAATTTCTGTTCAAATGGTGATTGTCCAGAGGTTTAAAAGTGTTTGTGTTTGGTTTTGTTTAATCTTTTGTTGGAAGAATGAATTTCATAATGAATTTCTACCTGATACTGCCTATTTAGTTACAGACTTGGCCATCTAGGAATTCAGCATATGATGGGCTCTTTAAATAATATGTTCAAAATACACACTTCCCCCCAAATAACTATGGACAATTCTCTTTTTCATACATTATTCCAATTCTGTTTTGAGAATTAATGGTGAATTTACTTCCACCTCCCTTTCAGTTGGTGTATTCCTGACCATATACATAGAATGCAAAGTTCTCGGGCTAAATCTTTGGAAGGCTCGGTGCACTGTCTATAGCAAATCTTGAATCAATATAAGCATTTTCCTTTCAACAGTAAGAATTTCAATTTTGCTTCAGGACAGGTACTACTATATGTAATGCATTGCGTACACACAATTGAGTGTCCCCTCTTCCTATTATGCCTGATGATTATCTCTCCATGACTGAGAGATCCCCAGCTTTGAGCAGATTATGGTAAAATTAACATTGTATTGTGCTGAGTAAATGTTGGACTTTTTTTGTGGGTTACAGCACAACGTTATGAAGATGGGATCTCTGTCTCTTCCTCAAATCTGAAAAATCTTGCACATGCCAGCCAGTAGTGCTTAGAGATCTTTGATGTCAACTTGGAGTAATCTTACCAACAATGTATATTTAAACTATAGAACCAGATTTCAGACTAACACGCACAAAACGCTGGATGAAAGTGAGCAGGTCAGGTAGCATCTATGGAGAGCAATGAACAGTCACTGTTTCAGGCTGAGACCCTTCATCAGGGTTGAGGCTGTTTTGTTATCTTTTCCAGTTTGAATCCTTGATTAGTGAACCCAGGCTGGCCATTGGTAATTGGTTTATCATTGACACAAGCAGCAAGATGCAGTGTTTTGCTCGTCTTGTATAGATCATTTCACAACAGTACAGGGGAACTGCAAAAATAATACCCCATCACCAACTTTCCACACCTGTGAACTCCCGTTTAACAACTTGTCAACGTATGTTCTCGATATTTATTGCATATCATCATTTTGTTGTCTTTTGCACATTGGTTGATTGTCTGTCCTTTCATTGATTCTATTGTTTCTCAATATTTACTGTGAATACCCACAAGAAAATGAATCTCAGGGTTGTATATGATGACAATCTTGATAATTTAATATTGAACTTTGAATATAGTGTAAACAGTTACAGAGTTACATTGCAGACAATAAGGTGCAAGGCCATGGCCAGGTAGCTTGTGAGGTCAAGACTCCAGTTATTGGACAAGAGGTCTATTCAGTGGGATAAAAGCCATCCTTGAGCTTGGTGTACATGGTGTTAGGCATCTGTGTCTTCTACCCTATGGGAGAGGAGAAAAGGAAGTCCATGAGGGTGGGATCTTTGATTATGCTGGGTGCCTTACTGGGGCAGTGAGAAGTGAAGACCAAGTTGATGGAGGGACGCTAGTTTTTGTGATGCGCTGAACTGTGTTCACAGCTGCTGCAGTTGCTATACCCAGCTGTGATGCATCTGGATAGGATCCCTTTTTGTGTGATATCTGTTAAAATGATGACTCGATAGGGACATGCTGAATTTCCTTACCTTCCTAAAGAAGTGAGGCACTGGTGTGCTTTCTTGGCCATGGTATCTATGTATTTAGATTAGGACAAGTTATTGATAATGTTTACACAAGGAATGTGAAGCTCTGAACCATCTCCACCTTGCCACCATTGATGTAAAGAATAGCATGTACTCCACCTTACTTTCTGATGTCAATGACTTGCTCCTTTGGCATTGAAGGGAAGATTGTTGTCATGATACCACGTCTCTAAGCTCTTTATCTCTGCCTATACTTCAGTGGTCCCCAGTCACCGGGCCGCAAAGCATGTGCTACCGGGCCACAAGGAAATGATATGATTTGGTGATATGAAACGATATGAGTCAGCTGCACCTTTCCTCATTCCCTGTCACACCCACTGTTGAACTTGAACGCACAGGAGATCATCAGTTGCCTAAACGCAGTGACACCCTCGCACCAGGGATCACTGGTTGGCCTCGCGCGGCCAGTGGGAAGTGCCATTGTAGAGCAGACAGATGGGCGCCACCTCTAAACCTGTTTAGCACACCGAATGTTCATGGGGAACCCAGTGCTAAAATATTCGCAGATGACCTAATTCGGGCTCAAGCGTTTCGTAAGTAGCAGAGCAGCTACCTCGCTGCAATCTACTGAAAGTCATCCCTCGAGACAAACTTTTGTCGGCTGATAGATCCTACCTACCGACGGGGGGGGGGGGGGGGGGGGGGGCAGGTGCGCACCCTGTCGCTCTCCTCGCTCGGTTGGTCGCTCTCTCCGGACTGCGACTGCTGTAGCCCCGGCACGGGGACCTCTGGCCCTGACCTTGCCCTCCCACCCCACCCACGACCAGTCGCACCTGGCCATGGTGTCTGGCGGTGGGTGGGTGGGAGGCTGGAGTTCGGGCCCGGAGGCTGTCTACTGAGGCAATGAAGCACTCAAAACTGCTTCGGTACCCTGAGTCCGAGCACCCTGCACTTAAAGGCAAACCCGTTGAGTTTTCTGAGTGGAAAAATTTGAGCAAGTGGGATAGAAGCAAGTGCTGATAGCCACAAAACTAAATTGTGGAATAGATTGGACATAAGGAACCCCCTTGAGTATCGCTGTATTCTGGTCGTGATTAACAACCCCTCCCCTGTCATCTGGTCTGCAAGAATATTGTCAATATTAAACTGGTCCATGGTGCAGAAAAGGTTGGTGACCCCTGCTGTACTTGAATTGTTACTTGAGATTTGGCCCACAATGGTGGTGCCATCTACAAACTAGAGAATGCAGTTAGAGCAGAGTCTGGTGATAAGTGTACAGGGAGTAAAGTAGAATTCTGAGAACACGTTCTTGAGTTGCGGGGTGCTGGGGTCGCCAGTGTTGAGGATAATTGTGACCATCTGGATTGTGCAAAGCAATCATGAATGAATTATTTTGCAAAGGTAACTTTGAACAAAATCACTTAGTCCAGCGGCCACAGGCTTGAGTTGTTTTTGAGTTTGCTGATCTTTGTTTTGACTATGAAATGGTGAGTGAAGACACACTTAATGTTCTCTTTTTAATGGCCTGTGTACAATAAATTTGTGATTTAGTCAGATTGGGATAAGATTAAAACCTCTTTACCGCTTATATATGAAAGAGCTGGATCAAGCTCAGTTGATTGGATTCCTGCTTGATGTTATGGGTCTGGTTCTGGTGGGGCACAGTGCTTTATAGTACCAGCACCTTGGGTTCATTTCCCACTGCTGCCTGTAAGGAGCTTGTGACTGTATGGGTTTCCTCTGGTTTCATCTCACAATCCAAAGACGTACCATTTGTTAGGTTAATTGACCAATGTAAATTGTCCTGTGATTAGTCTAGGATTAAATTGGGGAGGGGGTTGCTGGCCAGTGCAGTTTGAAGGGCCTGTTCTGTGCTGTATCTCAAACAAATACATTTGAAAAATTGGAAATTGCAGAGAAGATTTTCTAAGATGAGTTAGAGCTTAAGTTGAGCAGGCTAGGACTTTATTCACCTGAGCACAGGACGTTGAGGGGTGATCATATGGAGGAGTATGATATCATGAGGGTCATAGGGTGAATGGATACAATCTTTTTCCCAGGGATGGGCAATCAAGAACTAGAGGGTAGAGGTTTAAGTTAAGAGGAGAGACTTAATAGGAACCAGGGTGGTCAGTATATACAATGAGCAGCCAGGGGAAGTGGTTGAGGCAGGTATAATAATAACTTTTATAGTAATAATATAAGGTATAATAATAATAACACAGCTCGAACCATATCATCAAGTTCGCCGATGACACCACTGTGGTGGGTCTCATCAGCAAGAACGACGAGTCAGCTTACAGAGAGGAGGTGCAGCGGCTAACGGACTGGTGCAGAGCCAACAACCTATCTCTGAATGTGAACAAAACAAAAGAGATGGTTGTTGACTTCAGGAGAGCATGGAGCAACCACTCCCCGCTGAACATCGACGGCTCCTCGGTAGAGATCGTAAAGAGCACCAAATGTCTTGGTGTTCACCTGACGGAGAATCTCACCTGGTCCCTCAACACCAGCTCCATAGCAAAGAAAGCCCAGCAGCGTCTCTACTTTTTGCGAAGGCTGAGGAAAGTCCATCTCCCACCCCACATCCTCATCACATTCTACAGGGGTTGTATTGAGAGTGTCCTGAGCAGCTGCATTACTGCCTGGTTTGGAAATTGCACCACCTCGGATCGCAGGACCCTGCAGCAGATAGTGAGGTCAGCTGAGAAGATGATCGGGGTCTCTCTTCCCACCATCACGAGCATTTACACTATACGCTGCATCCGCAAAGGAAACAGCATTATGAAGGACTCCATGCACCCCTCATACAATCTCTTCTCCCTCCTGCCATCTGGGAAAAGGCTCCGAAGCATTCGAGCTCTTACTACCAGACTACATAACAGTTTCTTCCCCCAAGCCATCAGACTCCTCAATACCCGAAGCCTGGACTGACACCTTGCCCTACTGTCCTGTTTAATATTTATTGTAATGCCAGTACTGTTTTTGTGCACTTTATGCAGTCCAGTGTAGGTCTATAGTCTAGTATAGCTTTCTGTGTGTTTTTTTATTACATAGTTCAGTCTAGTTTTTGTACTGTGTCATGTAAACCATGGTCCTGAAAAATGTTGTCTCATTTTTACTATGTACTGTACCAGCAGTTATGGTCGAAATGACAATAAAAGTTGACTTGATTTTTAAAAGTCAGTTGGGCAAGTACATAGATAGGAAAGGTTTAGGAGGTTATGGGTTCAATTCTGGCAAGCAGGACAAGTTTGGATGTTGCATCTGTTTCTGTGCTGTATGACTATAAGACATACCTGAAAGATGGATAAAAACACAGGGTTTTTTCTTTGACAAAGATCTGCTATATATGGTAAGGTACAGTCAGTTAGTGTCATATTGAATGATATTCTAATTTCTTTTATAAACATTGATATGTTCAGCTAGTTGACTTATATTCCTGGCCTATGGAAAGGCCAGGAATAATCTCATCATGTTTTTTGGACATGGCCTTTCAAAGATAGTTTCATTTTTGTTTTAGTGATTCACTCAGGAGATTCTTTCGTTATTGTTTAAAAATTTGTAGTTTCACTATTTGAATCTAGAAGGCTTGTGAGGCAAAGCTGTAATCTGCTTTAATCTGCTTTAAAAGCCGGAGGAAGGATATAGTGTCATTCTAAATAACTGATTTATTGTTCTCGTATAGAAAATAAATCCCGATGCAAACAATGTTAACTTGATGCTTGTGAGCAGGAGGCATTGAGCATATTTACTGTATTTTCACCACTCTACACTAATGTTAATTGAGTTTGTTGTACAGATTTATGGATGTGTTCAGAGAAGATAATCCTGTTAAAGGAGAGCAGTCAGCTATAAATGGGGCACAGCTTTTTGGTGCAGAAATTCTAATTTAACCCACTATGCGAGGGAGTACTTGTTTGTGCCAAGCTTCTTTGGCTCATTGGGCTCTCATCTCAGTGTGTGATTGTATAGTTCCCTATCAGCATGGTGGTGCTCTGGTCATGTTATCTCTTCCTTATTTACCTCTTGCTTTATCTCTCATTTACTTTCCTCTGTAGTTTGCTCACTACCAGCAAAGAAAAGCGAAAGGTGACTGCTTGGATTCGGCGAAAAAGAAGAAGAGGAAGGGCCAGGCTGTCCACCAGGATGACCTTCTGCAGGAAGAGCAGTCGTTAGTTGAACAAGAGGGTGTAATCTTGGAACATAAGGTAAATGTGCACACAACCATTGCATTTTAAAGGTGAAGAGAGTAAACTAACCACAGCATTGTTAGATAAATAGAAAAGTAGACAAGCTTGTATTATTTAATATCCAGTATCTCTGATTTAGGTCTGTCCCATACATAAATCACCTAGCAACAAAAATGCAGCAAAATAATGGAAGGTGTTAATCTCTGTGATAATAGCTTTGTATCATCTTCAGCTGCTCAATTTTTGACACCTCCATAATAAAGAAGTGCACCACTGGTTGCTGAGCTGAAGATGTTTTCATAGCAGTCTCGGGCAAAAGTTGCTAATTAAAATATTCCTTGTGTTCAACCATGTGTTGAGTTTGCAGATAATCTGATTGAGGTTTTATTACTATCTTGCTCAGTAAAGGATCTTGTTTTGCTCTTTACTCATTGCTGTTATATTTTTTTCCGTTTTGCTCTTTGGAACTAACTAACATCTTTTCAAAATAAGCTGTCCTTCGGTGTATAATATCTGAAAAATAAGTACTATCAAATTGATATGTGACTTAAGTGTATTGCTTTGCATGATTCCTGCCATTCTGTTAGGAGAAGCTAGATATTTTTATTTTGTATACTTAACATAGAACGTTATACCACAGTGCAAGGCTATTTGCCCATGATGTTGTGCTGACCTTTTAATCTACTCTGAGATCAGTCTAACCTTTTCCTTCTTGCATAACCTTCCAGTTTTCTAAGAGTTCCTCAAATGTACATTTGACACAGTATGCTGTTGTACAAGTAATTTGTGTTTCCAAAATCATTTTGTAATGAAAGCCAACCTGTTTGGTTGATTGTCTTCATTTAACCATTGCGTGCATTAGATGAATTAGTTCCTGCCATTTCCCTTCCAAGGTCTGAGAGCAGCAGAGTTTAATATGACGTGGAGTAGACGCTCCCAACCTTCTTTATGCCGTGTACCAATACTATTAAGCAACGGGTCAGTGAACCCCTGATGTAGAGGCTGTCTTTATACAGATCTTTATACAATGTAAAATTTTTGTGTTAAATGAGTTAATAACTATTTATAACCATATAGCAATTACAGCATGGAAAGAGGCCATCTCGGCCCTTCTAGTCCGTGCCGAACGCTTACTCTCACCTAGTCCCATCGACCTGCACTCAGCCCATAACCCTCCATTCCTTTCCCATTCTATTTGACTATCCAATTTGACTTTAAATGACAATATCAAACCTGCCTCTACCACTTCTATTGGAAACTCATTCCACACAGCTACCACTCTGAGTAAAGAAGTTCCCCCTCGTGTTATCCCTAAACTTTTGCTTCCTAACTCTCAACTCATGTCCTCGTTTGAATCTCCCCTACTCTCAATGGAAAAAGCCTATCCACGTCAACTCTATCTATCCCCCTCATAATTTTAAATACCTCTATCAAGCCCCCCCTCAACCTTCTACGCTCCAAAGAATAAAGACCTAACTTGTAAACATGAGGAAATCTACAGATGCTGGAAATTCAAACAACATACACAAAATGCTGGTGGAATACAGCAGGCCAGGCAGCATCTATAAGGAGAAGCACTGTTGACATTTTGGGCCGAGACCCTTCATCAGGACTAAATGAAAGGAAAGATAGTAAGAGATTTGAAAGTAGTGGGGGGAGGGGGAAATGCGAAATGATAGGAGAAGACCGGAGGGGGTGGGATAAAGCTAAGAGCTGGGAAGGTGATCGGCGAAAGTGATACAGAGCTGGAGAAGGGAAAGGATCATGGGATGGGAGGCCTCGGGAGAAAGAAACGGGTGGGGGGGAGTGCTAGAAGGAGATGGAGAACAGGCAAACAACTAAATATGTCAGGGATGGGGTAAGAAGGGGAGGAGGGGCATTAACGGAAGTTAGAGAAGTCAGTGTTCATGCCATCAGGTTGGAAACTACCCAGCCGGTATATAAGGTGCTGTTCCTCCAAGCTGAGTTTGGATTCATTTTGACAGTAGATCTAACTTGTTCAACCTTTCTCTGTAACTTAGGTGCTGAAACCCAGGTAACATTCTAGTAAATCTCCTCTGTTCACGCTCTATTTTGTTGACATCTTTCCTATAATTTGGTGACCAGAATTGTACACAATACTCCAAATTTGGCCTTACCAATGCCTTGTACAATTTTAACATTACATCCCAACTCCTATTCTCAATGCTCTGATTTATAAGGCCAACATGCCAAAAGCTTTCTTCACCACCCTATCCACACGAGATTCCACCTTCAGGGAACTATGCACCGTTATTCCTACATCACTCTGTTCTACTGCATTCTTCAATGCCCTGCTATTTACCATGTATGTCCTGTTTGGATTATTCCTACCAAAATGTAGCACCTCACACTTATCAGCATTAAACTCCATCTGCAATCTTTCAGCCCACTCTTCTAACTGGCCTAAATCTCTCTGCAAGCTTTGAAAACATACTTCATTATCCACAACGCCACCTATCTTAGTATCATCTGCATACTTACTAATCCAATTTAATGCATATGACAAACAACACTGGACCCAGTGCAGATCCCTGAGGCACACCACTGGTCACCGGCCTCCAATCTGACAAACAGTTACCCGCCACTACTCTCTGGCATCTCCCATCCAGCCACTGTTGAATCCATTTTACTACTTTAATATTAATACCTAATGATTGAACCTTCCTAACTAACCTTCCGTGTGGAACTTTGTCAAAGGCCTTACTGAAGTCCAAATAGACAACATCCACTGCTTTACCCTTGTCAACTTTCCTAGTAACCTCTTATATATAAAAAAAAATTCAATAAGATTTGTCAAACATGACTTTCCACGCACAAATCCACGTTGACTGTTCCTAATCAGACCCTGTCTATCCAGATAATTATATATACCATCTCTAAGAATGTCATAGAATCAAGGTTGAACCTGGGTCGCAGGAGCTATGAGGTTATTACTGCACCAGCTACACCACTATGCTGGTTGCACTTTATTTCCAAAAGTGACTAACTTAGGAATGGTCTTAAAAATGCAGCATGATAATGGGCCCTTCCAGCCTTGCGAGCCCTTGCTACCTAGTTACACCCCGTGTGACCGATTAATCTACTAACCCATATGTCTTTGGAATTTGGGTGGAAACCGGAGCACGAGGAAACCCATGTGATCATGTACAGACTCCATACAGACAGTGACAGGAATTGAACCCAGTTGGGGCTGTAAAGTGTTATGCCACTATGCCAAAGGTGAATGGTATGAACCAAGATGATTCAACTGTCAGTTTTTTGGTATTAAATAGTTGACAGTGTACTTGAACAATCAACAAGTCTATTCTGCCAATCAGTCAGATCAGAGTTGATCTGCACTGCTTCCATTTATTCTGTCAATGATTTTCCTTGCTGCTTGGCCATCATTGTGCAAATTCTAACAATTGTTTGGTTGAATAAACTCTTCTCGGACTTCCAGCGAGGTACAGCATTTTTATTTTGTCTTTGTTTCAGCTTTCCAGTGTGCGCAGATTTGGTTTGCTTTGTTCCATTGTTGTGGTTGAAGCTCATTCTTGGTCCTACTCGTGTTTATTTTCTGTTTTTTAATGTTTTGCTCATCATTACTTTCCTCAGGCAAATGATGGACTGTTGAACAAAACAATAACAGAGGAAAGCAGAGCTGAGGTGAGCTGCTTATTCAAAAGTGGTTAAGTTTCTGCCTGAGAAAATGCATCTTTTCTATTAGTTTTTCTGTGTCCTCGGAGCCAATTATGTTATATTTTTTCAACATTGTTGTTTTGTCATTCTCTCCTTGGTACGCTGCTTCAAAAAGTAAATGCAAGATGTTTGGCATCTATAAAAATGCATGTACTTTACGATAAGTGATCACTTAAGATTTTTTCAATCCCTTAGTCTCTAGAATATGTCTTGCATCTGTAAACATTCACTCAAAAATCTGTAAATTCATGATTGATCATTTTGGATCTTGTTTTATAAAATATAGATATACCAAATATGTCCAGAAGTGTTTTTGGAAATGTATTCAAATGTGGGTGGTTCTACCCATGTACTTTTCCTGGCAATCTTTAGTTTTTAAAAGTCGGTATCATTTACTGTATATACAGTACTTGTTTCACTTGCAAAGTCATTGTGTGACCGTACATTTTTCTTTTGATTGTGATATTACTCTGACATTTCTCCTACCATTTACAATTTCCTGTCTTTTATTTGGGCCGAATGTGACCGACACCGCATCTGTTCATGCGGTTTCGTTGAAACTGCCAAGCTTCTTGACGCTGCGACCTCACCTATGGTTCCAGCAAGCAGAAGCCCAATTCCACGTTCGGCAGATAACCTCAGAGGACACACGTTACTACTACGTGGTGAGCTCCCTCGACCAGGAAACAGCGGCCCAGGTTGAGGAGTTCATACAGTCTCCCCCAGCTGACGGCAAATACATGGAATTCAAAGCCCTGCTCATAGGGACTTTAGGACTCTGACGGTGCGAGCGGGCTGCCCGTTTACTGCACCTGGATGGTTTGGGAGACAGACCTCCATCGGCTTTAATGAATGAGATGTTGTCTTTGGCCAGAGAACACAAGCCCTGCCTCATGATTGAGCAGGCATTCCTGGAGCAGCTGCCCGAGGACGTACGCCTGCTGCTGTCTGACGCGGATTTCAGCAACCCCCGGAAGGTGGCAGCCCGGGCGGACTTGCTGTGGAAAGCCAAGAAGGAGAGTGGGGCGTCCGTCGCATGGATCACCAGGCCACGCTCCCAGCAGCAAACCAGACTAGGCCCGGCCACAGAGCCCACTAACCCCAGAGGCAGGGGCGAGGAGACCACTGAACAATGGTGCTTCTACCACCAGCGGTGGGGCGCAGAAGCCCAGCGGCTGGCCATCGGGATAGCCTCCTGTATGTGTGGGACAAGAGGTCGGGACGCCGTTTTTCGGTCGACACCGGTGCTGAGATCAGCACCTTACCTCCGATGAGTTACGACACCCGCAACAGGGCACCGGATCCCCCCCTGCGGGCCGTGAACGGCAGCACAGTAAGGACCTACGGCACCCGTCAGGTGCAGCTACAGTCCGGCTCCAGCTGGTTCATGTGGGACTTCACACTGGCCGCTGTAGCCCAACTGCTTCTGGGTGCAGATCTTTTGGGGTCTCATAGCCTACTGGTCGACCTGCCAAGGCAGAGACTGGTCCACGCCGAGACCTTTCAGACGTTCTCCCTAGGTGCAGCCCAGTTGCCAGCCCCTCACCTCGACTCCATCATGCTGTCCGACAATGACTTCACCAGGGTCCTAGCGGATTTTCCATCGGTTCTGGCACCGCAGTTCACGGCAGCCATGCCCCGACACGGCGTACAGCACCACATCCCGACCCAGGGACCACCCCTCCACGCCCGTGCTCGAAGGCTTCCCCCGAACAAGCTCCGACTGGGGAAGGAGGAGTTCAAGAGGATGGAGGAATTAGGGATCATATAGCGGTCCGACAGCCCATGGGCCTCCCCCCTGCACGTGGTGCCCAAAGCGACAGGGGGCTGGAGACCATACGGCGACTACCGCAGGCTGAACGAGGCTACAACACTGGACCGCTACCCCGTGCCGCACATTCAGGACTTTGCAGCAAACCTGCACGGCGCACGGATCTTCTCCAAGGTAGACCTCGTCCAGGGGTACCATCAAATCCTAATGCATCTGGACCACGTCCCCAAAACAGCACTCATCACCCCGTTTGGCCTTTTCGAGTTCCTCTGCATGCCGTTTGGCCTGAAGAATGCCGCACAGACGTTCCAGCAGTTAATGGACGCAGTGGGACGCGACCTGGACTTCACTTTCATCTATTTGGATGACATCTTCATAGCCAGCAGCAGTCATCAGGAGCATCTGTCCCACCTCCGTCAACTCTACACCCGACTGAGTGAATATGGTCTAACAAACAACCCGGCCAAATGCCAGTTCGGGCTCGACACCATTGACTTCCTGGGCCACAGGATTACTAAAGATGAGGCAACCCCTCTGCCCGTTAAGGTAGACGCAATCCGCCATTTTCCCTGACCCACCACAATCAAAGGCCTTCAGGAATTCGTGGGTATGGTAAATTTCTACCACTGCTTCCTCCCTTCAGCAGCCTGAATCATGCACCCCTTGTTCGCCCTGATGTCAGGTCTGGGCAAGGACATTACCTGGGACGAGGAGTCCGCCGCCGCTTTCATTAAAACGAAAGAAGCCTTGGCAAATGCCGTGATGCTAGTGCACCCCAGAATGGACGTCCCTACCGCCCTCACAGTGGACACATCTAACACGGCAGTCGGTGGGGTACTGGAGCAACTCATCGCGGGTCGCTGGCAACCCCTGGCATTTTTCAGCAAACACCTGTGGCCACCCGAGCTCAAATACAGTGCTTTCGACCGGGAACTGTTGGTGCTATACCTGGCAATTCGGCATTTCAGGTACTTCTTAGAAGGTAGGCCCTTCACCGCGTTCACGGACCACAAGCTGCTTACCTTTACGTTTACGAAGGTGTCTGATCCCTGATCATCCCACCAGCAGCGCCATCTGTCCTAAATCTCTGAATACACGACGGATGTCTGGCACGTTTCGGGTAAGGACAATGTTGTGGCGGACGCGTCCTCTCACCCTAACATTCATGCCCTTTTCCAAGGGGTAGACTTTGAGGCGCTGGCAGAGGCGCGGCAGGCAGACGAGGAGATTCCTAGTTACAGAACCGCAGTCTCCGGTTTGCAGCTCCAGGACCTCCCCGTAGGCCCAGGTGAGAGGACCCTACTCTGTGACTTCACCACTGGCCAACCCTGTCCCGTTGTCCCGACAACCTGGCGGCGACGAGTTTTCGACTCCATTCATAACTTAGTGCACCTCTCCATCAGGACAACTGTCCGGATGGTCTCCAGCAGGTTCGTTTGGCACGGACTCCGCAAGCAAACGTGCATGCACTGCCAGACGGCCAAGGTGCAGCGGCACACCAAAGCTCTGCCGCAGCAGTTCCACCCCACCCACCGTCGTTTCGACCACATTCATGTGGATATTGTGGGCCCCCTGTTGATGTCGCGCGGAGCGTGGCACCTCCTCACTTTCATGGACCGGTTCACAAGATGGCCAGAGGCGGTCCCGCTCACCGACACCACCTCCGAATCTTGCGCCCAGGCACTGATTGCCACCTGGGTGTCCCGCTTTGGTGTACTGGCCCACATTACCTCCGACAGAGGCGCCCAGTTCACCTCCAGCCTGTGGTCAGCTATGGCCAGCCTTATGGGGACACAGCTGCACCACACAGCTGCCTACCACCCACAGTCGAACGGGCTAGTGGAGCGTTTCCATCGTCACCTAAAGTCGGTTCTTATGGCCCGCCTGTGAGGAGCTTCCCTGGATCCTACTCTGCATCTGCACGGTGCCCAAAGACGATTTGCACAGCTTGTCGGCCGAGTTGGTGTTTGGCGCACCCCTGGTCGTCCCCGGGGAGTTCATACCACCCCCAAGGGGGCACGAGGAAGAACCCGCAGCAGTCGTGGGCAGACTACGCGAGAGGCTCGGCAACATGGCCCCCATACCCACTTCGCAGCATGGGCAGAACCCAACCTGCGTACCCAAAGACCTGCAGAACTGTAAGTTTGTGTTTGTACGAAGGGGCGGGCATCGGCTACCGCTGCAACGACCCTACGAGGGGCCGTTTACGGTGATCAGGAACAACGGGTCCACGTTCATGCTGGACATTGGGGGGAGAGAGGAGGTTTTCACGGTGGACCGACTCAAACCGGCCCATGTGGTCGTGGCGCAACCGGTCTAGCTTCCGGCACCGCGGCGCAGAGGCCGACCTCCCAAACAGGGTCCGGCCCAGACTGTGGACATTGGGGGGTGTATCGCCGGTTCTGGGGTGGGGGGTGGGGTTATGTGGCGACCCACTTCCTAGCGCACTCGAACCGGCTCACAAATAGCCAGCACGCTGGCATAAAGGCCAGTCCCAAAAGGGCGCCAGATCTGCTTCACCAACAAAGGGAAAAGCCTGCGCAGGACTGTGAATACGTGCCCCCTACAGCATCCGCGCTCGGGGAGGGCGGGATCAGGGAGGCTTTAAAGCGAGGCCACAAAGTTTGAATAAAATCTTTTTTTAACTGTAGTTTACCGATTCCGTGTCGTTATTTCAGTGCTGCGTGTAGCACACCACTACAATACATCCAAAAGTATATCTTTTCAATAGTGGGCAATTGAAAGGGGGGGGGGGGGGTTTGGCCAAATTTCTTTGCCCATTGTTATCATTTTGTTAGTTTGATACCTTGGAAGTTTTTTTTAATTATATATATTGAAGGTAAAATGTTACCAGTGTATTTTTATTTGACTTCATTTTTAATGTTAAGATGTTTGCATCACTTATTTGATATAAAATAAGTGCCAAGGACCTTCACAGCAAATGATCTCTTCCAGGAGGTCAATGTGAGTAATAATACTGAAAATAGCCAAACAGAACTAGAGATCTGCCAGCTGAAAGTAATTGAGCTTGAGGAACAATTGCACCAGAAAGAAGTGACTTTGGAGCAACTTGTCACTGAGATGGAAGAACTACAGAAACAACAGGGTACCCATCAAGTGTGCGAGCAGATGCAACAGGTATGGAAGTATACCCAGGTTGGAAATTGCTTAGATTGTCTTCTGTAACTTAATGAGCTTTGATTATAGACTACTCCTTGCTGTGCTTTGTAGCTTAGAATTTATTGTTTTAATCTGTTTGGTGAAATAGCTTGGCATTTGACCACAGAGGTGCTCTTGCGCATTTTGACAGGAGAATTTGGCTTGTGACAAACACTGTTGCTATGTATTTAGATGTGTCTTTTCAAAGAAATGTTTCTGGTAATTCATTTTTAGCTTAAATCTTTTGTAGTGCTGTGCTTCAAATTTTTACTGTTATGCTGTATGTATTTTTGGCAGCTCTGTAAGAGCATCCTGTTCTGTTTTCATGCTGGTTTGGGTTACTGTTGAAGATGAGAGAGGAGGAGAAATGTGTGTCATCCACTTAGGATGGTTGGATTAAGGGGAGATTTCTCTGGTGAGGGACACTTAAGGTTGGGCTTGGAGGTTTTGTTCGAGAGGAGACTGAGAGAGAAGACGCTGGGGAGAACCGGTCACAGCATATGATCCGGTGGGAGACCTGTTTGTTCGAGGTGGATTGTGAGTGACGTTTGGAAGGTGGTGTGTCCTTTCACGTTGACCGAGGGCCCAGCGCGCCAGTGACAGAAGTTCAAGATGAGCTCCAACTTGTGCACATTTAACTATTTAATCAGAATGGGTCTTCTTTTAGTTATTCTTTACTAAACTTTTAGTTAAGATTCATTAATATAATTCCTTTAATCATATGCAGTGTACTGTCTTTTATTTCGTATCAGGGTAGCAAATTACACAGCGTCCACACAAACTGGGGTTTGGGGCGGGATTGGGCGCACTTCAATCTCACAAGTTTGGCGGGACTGGATATTGTCTTCCCTAGACTTATGCAGCCAAAGAAACCAGGGTGTTACATTTTATTCTTAACGATGCTGGGTTTGGGTATGTGGTTCTTTGAGTTCTTCTATTTTTCAGAAGCATGAATACTAGCTTTTTATTTATTTCTTGCCTAAGGGATATTAAGATGAGCAAAGAATGCAATGTGCCAGATATCTAACACTGAAACTGGTCTATTCTGAATGGAATCCTTTAACTAGCTTTTGGGAGATCTCCCTGCCACATCCCACTTACCCACTCCCTCTTATTACTAAGGAGTTCTTGAACAGATTGAAAATTAGGTTTGTGGTGAAGAAAAACAATCCAAGCCTCATGATTTTGTATGATTCAAAGAGTGCCCCTTGCTACCCAACGTCTACTGCTCCAAGGAATTGGGCACGAGGGACCAAATTAAAAGGGGCCAGTGTTCCCAAAGAATCTTGGTGCTAGATGAATTCACCAAAATGAAGAGAGCTTAAGCCATGGTAGAATCTTGATGAGCAATTTTAAAAGGTCATTACATTAGTGGAGCTGAAACCAATGTCCTCAGGAGGAATAGTAAGTGATTTGGTTATTTAATTTTAAGTTGAACTAAGAAACTGAATACATTAACTAGCCAGTTCAATGAAAGGATATGATTCATTACTAGAAATGATAAATGAAATTCCATCCTTGATGTAGTGTTAGCATTTGTTCATTTTTAGATATACCACATTTAGGATATTTACACATTCATATGACAGTGTTGTAAAACTTTTTTTATTCATTTACTTGTAGGGTTTTTAAACTGAATTAATTTTAATAAATGTCACTGTTTCAAATGAATTGAAATGCATTGGTATTGGGTTTTCAGTTGAAAGTATGTCATGCTTGGAATTATGCGGTTGTTTCTTGCCTGTGCAGTTACTAATCCCGTTATGTAATGAAATTATAAGTGAAATGTCAGATTTCCTGTGGACAAAATTAATCTCCAAGTTGAAGGTAAATGCAGTCTACCTGAGCTGTCTTCTTTCTCCCCCCACCTCCGAGGACAGCTTTCAGTAAAGATTAAAGCACATTATCTGTTGGCTTTTTCCACCTCATTAAAGGCTAATTGAGTAAATTGTATATATTTGTAATGTACTTAAAATTGGATATTCATGATATTCTTGTCTGATAAGGAGCTGGAGACAGCAGTACAGGAACGGAATGACCTAATTAGCCAGTTGACTGATAACCTGCAGCAAGCCATTCAGAACAGAGATGAGGTACAGCAGGAAACATTGGAGTTAACCAATCAGATTCAGTCTTTACAGCAGCAATTACAGCAGGTAACATCTTCAAATGTACTGTATTAACAATTTTGGTCTTTTTAGGAAATATCCAAACTTTCTGACTAATATATGGTAGAGCTCTGCAGTACAGGTTGTCAATAGTGGCTTGTTTGGTGATCCAAAATTAGCATTGAATATTTCCAGATATGTCTGCATGCCAAACAAAAGTTTTTTTTTCTTCTGTTTTAGAGAAGCATTTCAACCTCGTTCAGCACTGGATGAGAGAGGAAATAAGAGAATTTCCTCTCTACTGAAGCAAACTGATGTGCTGAGTACTTGCAGCATTTTTATGCGCTTGTATTTCAGATTTGCAGTGTCTGCAGTTTTTTCCTTTTCAGTTATATTGTTAATATTTTTGGAGCAATCATTCATGTGGTCTCTGTTAGACAAATTTGTATCTTATTACTGATCATTATACATTTATGCTGTGCTATGTATATAGGATATGAAACATTAACGTTAACATACATTACTTTGCAAGATCTTTTGTGTTCAAAACCTAGCATTAATGAAGTTGGGCAAAGTAGCTGTCGGGTGACTGAAGAGGTAAAAAGCGATAGTGAATTTGAGGAAATTGGAGGTGGAGTTTCAGAGATCAGTGGCTGGTCAGCAGAGTGCAAGTGACTTGGAAACCTGAGCATCCAATGATATCTATAATAAAAGAATACAGAGTTCTGTGAAGATTTAGGAAAGGGCAAGGATTGCATAGGCTGTGTCAGGAAGAGAATTTCAAAGTTGTGGCACTGTTTGATCAGGCGTTATAGGTTATTGGAGTGTTGGGGTAACGTGTTAACAGCTGCAGTGAAGCATGATGCTGGAGCTAGAGCTTTGGATGAACTCTAGTATCTGGAATGTGGAATCCAGCAGACAGAATAGAAGGTCAGTGAAATAGTCAAGTTTGGAGGCAATAGAAAAGCAGATCAAGGAGTTTTAGCAGCAGATGGGTTGAGATAGAAGTTGGATCTGGGAATAACTGTTGAGATGATTGCTTCAGTATTGAACAGGATGTTCTTCTGAAGCTCGGTTTTGGGATCAAATGCAATGCAAGTATATTTACACATCGAATACTGGTGATCTGTGTGATAAGTCAGATGTTGAAAGCTGAATGTTAATCTGGATCCCAATGTCATTTCTTTAGATGATATCATCATGTTCTCATCTACGTGATCCTTGGAAGCCAGCAGAATTGATTCAAAATATTTTCGATTCACAATTGTTGCCTGACCTGTGTATTTGCAGTGAATTTTGTTTGTATTTAATTTTCATTCTGCTGTCGGTTTGTTATGATCGTATGTGTGGAGAAAGTGCCCAGTGATGCTACAAAATATATTTTGTTAAAATGGTTGCAGAATGTTTTAGTGCATAATTTTGGGCAGGTTGCATTGATAATATGATGCAAGCTGAACTGGTCCCTGGCTTTTGTGTGCTGGTAAGGGTGCTTTTAACATTAACGGGTCTGGCCACCCCACTGATAGCTGAACACTACAAATGATAAAACCAATAAACCCTCTCAGCTGTTTCAGCAGCTACCGAAGATGTTATTGGTATCACTGATTGCAAGGGATTTGTGTACCATAAGTTCAAGTTTACTGTCTTCACCCATTCACATTTATACAGCTAAATGACACAGCATGTATGATTACAGATAAAGCAAACAGTCACAGAACAATACTTTTGGTACAAGTTCTGGAGTGCGGCATGGCCTGAAGATTGAAGTGCATGGGATGTTGTCCTGTAGCCACGTTTCTGCAAGAACATGTACGCGGTAGTTACTTGTCTTGCGCTGTGTCAGCTGCAAGCAAAGACCGTCCAGTTTCTCTTCTAGGGTGTGAACACTGAAGAGCAGCACTGACAGGAGGTGCCAGACCCTAACCGAGGATGGATTCCCACGTGCCCACAATGCCTCTGTTCTCTCCAGAATGCATCTGACACCTCTGTCCCTGGGTGGCTGTAACATACGAGAGCGTGGCATGAGGGCCTGGTCCATCCAATAGCCGAAGCCATGCAGCTCTCCTGACATTAGTTTTACCAATATTCCAATATACCGAGTATCCATAGCAGAAAAACTGTTAACAAATCCTTGCAGGTTGGTAGTTGTAAATTGTCCCATGATTAGGCTAGAATTGCATTGGGGGATTGCTGGGTGGCGTGGTTCAAAGGGCCTATTCTGTACTGCATTTCAATAAATAAATGTTACCCCCACACCCTGTTTCTTTGTAGAGAAAGTAAGAAACAAGCTATATTTTTATATATTAGTACTTGGTCTGTGATGCCACCCAAGTAGGTGCTATGTGTTGATGAACTTATTTCAGCTCTCTTTATCTGTTTGCTGGGATTAAAATCATTTTCATGTTTGCTCTGGGTTCTACTGAAGAAACGTATTCATGAAGAATTTTTATACATAATCTTATTTTTCAGGCAAGCGATATTCTGAAAAATAAAAGTCCTGGACTTGTGGAGCTCTTTCAGGCTCAGCAACAGATTACGCTTTTCCAGCAGAGCCTTAAAGAGCAATGTGATTGTATGGAGACTCTTGAACAACGAGCATATGATCTGGAGCTTCAACTGGAATGTTCAGAGAAGGTGAGAAGTAGCAAAACTGTCCAGCATTTCCACCATCTTCAACCTTCATGTTGCTGTTTACTGAATACTATTTCCATATGGAGATCCTGTCTGGCCATGTTCATTGATTAGTCATATGTACTTTTCAGATATAATGATATAATGGCTTTAAAATAATATTTTGGTTTTCATTTTCAGAAGTATAGAATTGAATAGTGGAAGACCAGTTTAAGTTTGTGAGGATTTGGAAGACACTATATTTGTACTTTTGTAAGGGTTTTGAAGAGATGAAAGCAAAACTTAACCAGATGAGATCTGAAATGAGCAGTTCAAACAAAAAGATTGAATGTATTTGGCTCTTAGTTTTATGAAATATTGCCCCCTCTGTCTGTTGCCCCTGATTTCACCCTAGCTCAATCATGGGACAACTTACAGTGACCAATCAAAGCTACTGTCTGGTATGCATTTCAGCTGTGGTGGGGGGGGGGGGAGTCGAGCTCCTGGAGAAACCCAAGTGTTCCAGCAAGTGGACATTCAGACTCCTCACAGGTGACGTCAGAATTGAAATCCGAACTCCATTCCAAGCTGTAGTGGCATTGTGCTGACCGCTGTGCTTCTCTACTCTGATATTCTGTGAGAATAAGAGGAGTTAAAGAATTGAAGGTGCTTTAAATTGCGCAGGTATCCTTTTAGTGAAAAAAAAACTGGAAAGAAGTTTTGAAATACAAAATAGTGCAGATGATGAAAGTCAGAAATAGAAACAGGAGATGCTGAAAACACTGGTGCTCTGGCTTCCTCTCATATCTACCCTGTTATGGCGGGAGAGTTTCAAATTGAGGCAAAGATTCCTGAATGTAGCAACTATAGAAAGTAAAGCAAGTTTAGTAAACAGGATAGGTTGGGCAGGACTGGAATATTGAGTGCCTGATTGGCTAAACTGCATCTTGTTTTCTGAATGATAGAAGCCTGACAGATTAGGCAAATCAACTCAGACCCTGGGTAGGCACATCAGAGTGTGATGTTATAGTAGAAACCTATTGCAAAATATGTAGGACTGGCTGCTCAATGTTCTGCGGGTACGATAGAACGGGAGGTAAGAGAGCGGGAAAGTTGTGCTTTTGGAAAGTTTGTTTGTTTTCATTCTTCAGTACCAAAGTGTGAAGGAGAATGAAATGATTGTTACTCTTGATCCAATGAAGCATTTAAAAAATAAAGTGAACATTAAGAGCACATCAAAACAAAAAGAAAAAATGCAATAAATATAAAACCAATTCTATAAAACACAACATGCAAGTAACTTTTTTTATTTACATAAAGTGCCACTAGATCATGTGTATGTAGTGGTGGTGGGGTGAATTAATGGGTGGAGGTGTTGATCAGTTTGATGTCTTGGGGCAAGTGATTGTTTCTTGAGTCTAGTGGCCTTGGAGTAGATGCTGTGTATCCTCTTTCCTGATGGGATGGGATCAAACAGTCAATAAGCAGGATGGATAGGATTCTTCATGATATTGCTGCCCTTTTCCCATCACCTTTCTGTTAATATGTCCTTGATGGCTGGTGATGCATTGGGCAGTTTTGACTACCCGTTGTAGAGCCCTCCTGTCTGCCGCAGTGCATTTTCTATATTACACGGCGATGTGGATTGATTTGGGGAGAACATCTCAGCATTTTATTGGGAGAATGTTCACTGAGGTTATATGGATAGAACTTTGAAACAAAAGGCGTGATCGCAAAGAGCTGTCGGAATGATGGGGTTGTAATAGCAGGAGAATGTAGTTTCCCTAATGTTGACTGAGATGGACATGGTTCTAAGTAGTAGTGCAGCACCTTGGGTCCAATGACCATAATCCTATCAGTTTTTAAATAGTTATGGAAAAAGGTAAGACTTGTGAACAAGTTAAAGCTGTAACTTTGGCATTAGACAGGAACTTGTGAAATTTGATCAAGGTAGGGTATCGGCAAGTAAGAGGGTGCCTGGCAGGCAGGAGGCTTCTAAAAGTGAGAAAGAATGGACTCATGGCTCTTCCTGTTCGAGTGAAGAGCAAAGCCGGCAAGATTAGGGCATCTTGGCCAAATAGGGATATTGACACTTTGGCCTGGAAAAAGGAAGAGGCATTTGTCAGATGTAGACGGCTTGTGATTGAGCAAATCATTTTGATGGGTACAAGGCATGTAGGAGCAGATGTAAGAGGGAAATCAGGAAGGTAAAAAGAGGACTCAAGGTTGTAATGGCAGTAGAAACCAAAAAGATTCTAAGTATAGTAAAAACAAAAAGGTAATTGAGTCCATTTAAGGGTCAGTGTGGTAATTTATTCATGGAGCCACTAGAGACAGACAAAGAATTAAATTAATATCTTTTGTCTATATTAATAAATATAAATAAATGGTAGGACTTTGAGGAATGCAGTAGAACAAAGTGATCTAGGAATAATGATGCATAGTACCCTGAAGGTGGAATCTCATGTGGATAGGGTGGTGAAGAAAGCTTTTGGTATGCTTGCCTTTATAAATCAGAGCATTCAGCATAGGAGTTGGGATGTAATGTTAAAATTGTACAAGGCATTGGTAAGGCCGAATTTGGAGTATTGTGTACAGTTCTGGTTACCGAATTATAGGAAAGATGTCAACAAAATAGAGAGAGTACAGAGGAGATATACTAGAATGTTACCTGGGTTTCAGCACCTAAATTACAGAGAAAGATTGAACAAGTTTTATTCTTTGGAGCATAGAAGGTTGAGGGGGGACTTGATAGAGGTATTTAAAATTATGAGGGGGATAGATAGAGTTGACGTGGATAGGCTTTTTCCATTGAGAGTAGGGGAGATTCAAACGAGGACATGAGTTGAGAGTTAAGGGGTAAAAGCTTAGGGGTAACATGAGGAGGAACTTATTTACTCAGTGGTAGCTGTGTGGAACGAGTTTCCAATAGAAGTGGTAGAGGCAGGTTTGATATTGTCATTTAAAGTCAAATTGGATAGGTATATGGACAGGAAAGGAATGGAGGGTTATGGGCTGAGTGCGGGTAGATGGGACTAGGTGAGAGTAAGTGTTCGGCATGGACTAGAAGGGCTGAGATGGCCTGTTTCCATTATGTGGTTGTTATATGGTTATATTGACTGTAGAGAAGGTCATGGAAGATGGGGAATTCAGGGAAGAGAACATATTGAAAAATATCCTATTATAGAAGAGAAGGAGCTGGCAGTCCTGAAGTGCATAAAGGTAGATAAATCTTCTGAGCCTGACCAAGAGTACCCAAAGACATTGTGAAAGCTAGGCAAAAAAATTGTTGAAGCCCTGGCAGAGAGATTTATATCACAGTTAGCCATGGGTAAGGTACCAGAAGAATGGAGGATGGCTACTGTTGTGCTTTCAATTAGGAAGTGCTGCTGGGACAAACCAAGGAATTGCAGGTGATGAGCCTAAAGGGAAAGTTACAGGAAGAGATTGTGAGAGATTGGTTTAGGGTAATCAGGATAGCATTGTGTGGGAAATTGATTAAATTTGGAAGACACGAGTATTTTGAAGAGGTTGATCAAGTGGATTGACAAGGGCAGGACTGTAGATGTCCCCATGCTTTTGACAAATTCCTACCTAGTTTATTGTTTCTGAAGGTGATCTAGGATAAGCTAAGATTGACTTGGTGGAAAGAATCAGAGGGTTCTTTTTCCGGTTGGAGGTCTGGCCAGTGGTTATGCCATAGCGATGGGTGATGGGCTTCCTATTTGTCATCTTTATAAAAGATTTGGATGAAAATGTAGTTGGCATGATTAATAAGTTTACAGATAGTACAAAAATCAGAGGTGTAGTGGCCAATGAAGGAGTTTGTCTAAGGTTACACAGGATTCAGATAAACTGGGAAATTGGGCAGAGGAATGGCAAATGGACTTTCCCTGGAGTGAAGGAAACTGAGGCATGACTTGTTAGAGATAGACAAAATTATCAAAGGTACAGATGAGGCAGGTGGTCACAGTCTTTCTCCCAGAGTAGGAGAGTCTAAAACTTAGAGGGCATATGTTAAGGTGAGAGGGTAAGAATTTTAAAGGAAATGTAAGGGACAAATTTTTCCCCCACAGAGGGTGATGAGTTAATGGAATGAACCAGAGGGAGGTACACTTAGAATGCTTATAAGATAAATTGACAGTTTCTTGAATAGGAAAGGATTTAGGGGAACTTGGGGCTATTTTAGGCAATTGGGATGAGCTCAAGATGGTATCTTAGGCAGCATGGGTGAGTTGGGCTGAAGGGTTTGTTTCTGTGCTGGGTAACTGATTCTCTGACTCCCATTAAAACTAGTTTGAATGAGAATGGAAGAGAACACAGGGTATTATGCTCTTATTGCCATTTTCTGAGATTCTGTTTTGTTTCTTTTTAAGAATGCCAAAGACAAAGAGAACTGTCTTGTTCAGCAGCAGAAAATTACTGAAAGTACTATGCAACAATTAAATCAATGGATAGAAGAAAAAGAAGAAACCATCAGAGAGTTAAGGGAAAAGCTGAACAATAAAGAGAGCTGCATATCACAGCTGCATGACTCACTGACTGTCTGGCATCAAGAGGTTTCTGAATTAAATGTTGAATCTGCCAATAAACAGAGGCAACAGTGGTCGCCAGAAGAAATTAGAGAGCAACTAGAAAATGATGAACACCTGCAAAACCAATTTGGTCAAAAAGATACTTTGTGGTATGTAGAACAACTGAGGGTTGATCTGGAGGCAATGCAGAGAAGGGAAATATCTCAGTTAAAACGTGAGCTGTGTGAACAAACAAAGCAAGAAATTGATGAACTAAATATTAAGCATAAAGCTGAGCTTGATTTGTTACAGAGTCAAATTCAGAGCTATGGTGATAGTGATCAGATAAAAAACTTAAACAAATTGATCACTGAACTTACTGAGAAACTACAAGGATCTTGTCTGGAGAAAGAAGAGCTCCAACGAAAATTAGAAAATATGATGTCTTCCCCACAGAAGAATGAAGTTTGTGAGTTAGACAAATGTTTGATGAAAGATCTGGAAGAACAGATTAATATGTACAAATCTGAAAAAGAACATTTGAATGCTTGCTTGACTCAAGAAAGAGAAGTGAACAGAGGGCTGCGAATCCAACATGAACATGAAATCACAAACTATAGTATCAAATTGGAAATGATGGAGAGGGAGAAGGACGAAGTGTTAAGTAGACTGGCTGAATCTCAGGAAGTCGAGCTTGAGCAGCTTAAAACCAAAATGCTGTTTAGTCATGAAGCAGAATTAACCAAACTTCGGGAAGATCTGGAAACACAGTATGCTGTAAAGGCAGAAGCACTCAGAAAGGAAATAGAAGACCTGAAAGTGAGTTTACACAGCACAGAATTGCAGAGAAATGATGTATCTGAAAATTTGGACCAAGAGAAGTTCATTTTGATAGAGAAATGTACGGAATTAACAAAAGAGCTGCAACAAAGAAGGTTGGAATTGGAGAAGATGCATATGGAAGCTAAACTGTCAGCCACTCAAACAAGGGAAGCCGAACAGAAATGGAAAGCAGCGTTGGAGGAACTCTCAAGTCTTCGGTTAGAACTAGAAAAGGAAAGTACAGAACGATTACATTGTGAAGAACAATTGAAGCACATGGTTCATGAGAGTGAAAGATATGAACTGGAGAGCCAGCCTTTGATAACTGTAGAAGATAAAGTGAGAAAAGAGAAAGAAAGTGACTTAGAAATATTCAAAGAGATGGTGAAAGATTTGAAGCAGGAGAATCAGTTGTTGCTGGCTCAGCTAAGAGAACAAGAGCAGCTAGTCAAAGAAGTTCAAGAACAGAAACTCGCTGCAGATTCAATGACCAGTGAAGTACAAGCCCTGTTTGGTCGTCAGCTCACTGCATTGCAGAGCCAACGGGATCAACTGCAGGATTATCTTGATGCTCAAAAAACCAAGAGCGAAACTATATCTGAACTCCTGGGGCAGAAAACCATGCAGGAGGACTCGCTGTGCAGAGAGCTTGAGGAAACTGAGGCCAAATTGAGGGAAAGTGAAGAACATGTGAAGCAACTAACTGATGAAAAAATGAAGTTTGAAAGTATGGTTCTGTCAAATGCAACTGATTTATCAAGGATTGAAGAAGTGCTTGCTAAAGTCAAAGCTGAAAATGATTGTTTAAAGAAGGACAAAGGGGATTTGCTTGAGAAATTTCAAGATCTAGAACACAAAATGCATTCTAAGATCCTAGCTGCAGACAATGATTTGAAAGGTAAAGTTACTGAACTGCAGAAGTTAAAGGCAGTCATTGAGGAACAGGAGGCTCTACATCTTCAGCAAACATCTGCGCTGAAACTGGAGATCAGCAAACAAAACAAAGCTCTACATGAGGTAGAGCAAAGCCACAGTGAAAAGATGCGTTCCCTCCTGCGGCAACATGAAGAGAGAATAAGCAGTGCTGTGGAGGAGGCTCGTAAGGAAGTGACTGTCCAGTATGAAGAAGAATTAAGTAAAATGGAAGAGCTATACCTATCTGATATTACAAATTTAAAATCAGAACATCAGAAAGAGGTATTTCTGATTATCATCAAACACTTGAAAGGATTTTGTAATTATTTGAGATAGTTGATCGAAAGAATAGATATCTGGGGTTTTGGATTTCTGCCCTGTTTCTGCTTGAAGTCCTTGGGCACAATCCTCCTTGCACGACTCCCTTGTCCATTCATCCCTCCCATCCCTTCTCACCAATCTCCTTCCTGGCACTTATCCTTGTAAGTGGAACAAGAGCTGCACCTACCCTTATATTTCCACCCTCACCACCATTCAGGGCCCCAGACAGTCCTTCCAGGTGAGGCGACACTTCACCTGTCAGTAAGTTGGTGTGATATGCTGCGTCTGGCGCTCCCGGTGTGGCCTTTTATATATTGGTGAGACCCAACGCAGATTGGGAGATCATTTTGCTGAACACCTACGCTTTGTCCGCCAGAGAAAGCAGGATCTTCCAGTGGGCACACATTTTAATTCCACGTCCCATTCCCATTCTGATATGTCTATCCATATCCTCTACTGTCAAGATGAAGCCACACTCAGGTGTGGCTGAGGAACAACACCTTATATTCCATCTGGGTAGCTTCCAACCTGATGGCATGAACATTGATTTCTCTAACTTCTGTTAATGCCCCTCCTCCCCTTATTACCCCATCCCTAATTTATTTATTTATACCACCCTTTTTTCCCCTCTTTTTTTTCTCTCTCTGTCCCTCTCACAATCGCTCCTTGCCTGCTCTCCATCTCCCTCTGGTACTCCCCTTCACTTTTCTTTCTCCCTAGGTTTCCTGTCCCATGATCCTTTCCCTTCTCCAGCTCTGTATCCCTTTTGCCAAACACCTTTCCAGCTCTTAGCTTCATCCCTTCCCCCCTGTCTTCTCCTATCATTTCGCATTTCCCCTCCCCCTCCCACTTTCAAATTGTTTACCGTCTCTTTTTCAGTTGGTACTGATGAAGGGTCTCTGCCTGAAATGTCGACTGTACTTCTTCCTAAAGATGCTGCCTGGCCTGCTGTGTACCACCAGCATTTTGTGTGTGTTGCTTGAATCTCCTCGTGTTTACAATCTGTTATTACCCCTTTTCAGCATTTTATTTTTGTTTTTAATAGCCCTATGAATGTTTTGACTTTAATCTAGAATCTTAGAGAAGGGTACATCTTCATTTTGTATGCTTTAATGGTCTGCAGAAATCCAGTCAAATGTTATTTCAGCAGACCTGCTTAGTAATTTGAGGATTTTGTAGCTTGAGCTAAATTAACCATTTTTCTAGAATTGCCTTTACAATATATGGAAGTAAATGGAAAGTGTTGAGTTATTGATGGGGGTGCAGAGTGTATTTTTGTGATATTCTTTTGCTCTTTCCTTTACCGTTTTCTTTTTAGTTAGATGAATTGAATGCAGAAATGAAGAAAAAAGTACTTGACTTGCAAGAAAAGCAGGAAGGTGAAAGGAGGAAGCAGATTGGGTTGATTAAACAGGCAAGTGTGTACGGTACATGTAGATGATTTACTGTAGGCTTCTGTTTGCAGTTTTTAAATGTCTCATTAGAGGTGGTTGCATTATTGAGTTGTCCACTCAGTGGCTCCTTGTTGGAGCAACTCAATTTATAAAAGCATGCAGACATGGACAGGAGGTTCAGTTCTTGTTCAAACCAAGCATCAGAAGGGGAAGAAGTGTGATCAAGTGACTTTGACCATGAAATGATTATTGGCGTAAGATGGATTGGATTGTCTAAGTATCTCAGAAACTGTTGATCTCCTGGGATTGTCATGCACAATAGTCTCTAGAGTTTACAGAGAATGGTGCAGAGAAACAAAAAACATCCGTGAATGTCAGTTCTGAGGGCAAAAACGCCTTGCAAATGAGATAGGTCAGAGGAGACTGGCCAGACTGGTTCAAGCTGACCAGAGGACGATAGAATGGTTATTTTTCATTACAGCAGTGGTGTGCAGAAGAGCATCTCTGATTTGCTATAGGCATCTCTTTGCTGCTTTAAATGCTTCATTGGAAATAGTTGTATTATTTAGATACTTGTCTTGTGACAATGGTGTACTTCGCCTAGGTCTCTTAAGAGCAAGAGGACGTTGGAATTTCTTTTGAAGTATAACTTTATTACTAATTGATGTACTCACAAGTTGCAGTTCTATTATTTTTGAAAGTTAGCTTTTGGTATGCTGGCCTTTATAAATCAGAGCATTGAGTATAGGAGTTGGGATGTAATGTTAAAATTGTACAAGGCGTTGGTGAAGCCAAATTTGGAGTATTGTGTACAGTTCTGGTCACCAAATTATAGGAAAGATGTCAACAAAATAGAGAGAGTACAGAGGAGATTTACTAGAATGTTACCTGGGTTTCAGCACCTAAGTTACAGAGGAAGGTTGAACAAGTTAGATCTTTATTCTTTGGAGCGCAGAAGGTTGAGGGGGGACTTGATAGAGGTGTTTAAAATTATGAAGAGGATAGATAGAGTTGACGTGGATAGGCTTTTTTCCATTGAGAGTAGGGGAGATTCAAACGAGGACATGAGTTGAGAGTTGAGGGGCAAAAGTTTAGGGGTAACCCGAGGGGGAACTTATTTACTCGGAGAGTGGTAGCTGTGTGGAACGAGCTTCTAATAGAAGTGGTAGAGGCAGGTTCAATATTGTCATTTAAAGTAAAGTTGGATAGGTAAATGGACAGGAAAGGAATGGAGGGTTATGGGCTGAGTGCGGGTCAGTGGGACGAGGTGAGATAAAGCGTTCGGCACGGACTAGAAGGGCTGAGATGGCCTGTTTCCGTGCTGTAATTGTTATATGGTTATATGATTTTACCATAAGTTGTTGAAACCAGGTATCTGACTTTTAGATGGTTAATTAATTGCCTTTACTAAAGTTTTCTGTGGTGTATAACAAGAATTCCAAACATACGGAGGGTTGGTGTTGTAACTGTAAAGCATTGGGAGTAGTGGAGGTAGATTCAATTACAGTGTTTAAAATGGAGCTGGATACGTATCTGAAAAGAGGACTTGAGCGATTATAGAGAGAGGGCGTTACCTGGCCAGCCTGGTCTCAACCTGCCAGTTAGCCACCTTCAGTGTAATGGCCATCCTGTGACTCTTTGAGTAGAAAAGAAAAGGAAAGGAGCAATTTGAGATTGGCTTTAATTGAAAATAAATCTGCTCAGCCACTTTTATTGCCATCCTGTTAATCTCATGGGTCCATAGAACTTGGGTCAAATTTAAGGGCACCAAGGCATTCATACTTGCAGTACCAGAACAATGGAGCACAATATATCAATATACAAATTAGGAATAGAAATGAGCCATTTGGTTCCACTATTCTGATGTTATTGTAACTTCATCTCTGCATCCTCCGTTTACCACGGTGATCTTTTGTCACATTGCTTTTCGACAAAATATCCAGTTAGTTCTTCCACTACCCTTTTGAGGGCAAGAATTCCAAAGAAAGGCCCTCAAGAGACATATCTGCTTGTTGATCTTCAATTGGTGATCTCATTGGTAATTTACACAACTAAAATATAATTCCCTATCTTGTATTCATTTCCCCAAGGGGTTATTAGTAACATTCTGTTAGCTTTCCCAATTGCCTTCCACACTAGCTTTTGAGAATCATGTGCAAAGGTACACAGATCTCTCTTCACCCCTATTTCTCATCCTTTTATTTTTAAGTTCTGCCAAAGTGGACAAGTTTGCAATTTCCCATATCATGCTAAGTTTGCCAGAATGAGACACTGCAACTATAACCTCATGGCTTGTTCACAGTTCTCTACATCTGTTTTGGTAGTTGTGAAAGCCTTGAATTGAGTGCTATTAACTCATAGCTGGGGAATTTGTTTTGTGAAGTTGCATTTGAGGAAAACCATTGTACTTGAGACTGGAAATACAAGTAATGAGAGTGTGTGTGTGTTTATGTATATTCACAAGAATGTTGACTATTGTTTGTTGACATGCCTACCATGTATGAAACTCTAAAAGCAAAGAGATGTTGACTGTGTTCTATCTGTTTAGTCCTAGGGAAATGTCAGTAACAGCTTCATAAAATATTGTCTGCAGCTGACTTTCGTGGTTCAAGTGGACTTGGAAACTTGTAAACAATTGTTATTATTACTTGTAGGTTCATGAACGGGAACATGATCGTGAGATGAATACACTGATTAATAAGCACAAAGAAGAAATGGAGCAGCAGCGAGCAAAACTGACTCGAGAACAACAGGCTCTTTTCGATGACATCCGGATTCGTATGGACACAGCTCATGAAGCAGAGTTATGCCAAGCTCGGCTTCAGATGCAGGTGAGTTCTCATTGGTGAAAGATGGAAGTGGCAGAAGCTACTCCTTATTTGGGTTTTGAGCGCTGGACTGACTGGTTTGCTGTACAGTGTTCCCTGTACATTGTTCTGAGAAGGTAGCTGAGGGTGCAGCTGCTTGAACTGCTGTGGCAGTCGCGCACCTTGTAATTTCATCAGTATTCAGCAAGATTCTGGAGTGTTGAAACATCATGAAAGAGAGATGACAGATTAATGTGTATCCTGGAACCTGAAGATGATTCTACGGTTATGCTCTTTGATATTACACACTAAAGGTATCGTGGGTTTTTGATACTGAGTAATTTAATTTGGCATTTAAATGTGAGAAATTTTATCTACGTATAATTTTAAACTTAACCATGGCCATCTGAGATGCGAGCTGTTGTTTATGTAAAAAATAATCATTAGAAACATTGGCACTAGAATTTGGAAATGTCTCTTGTTCATCTGCAGATCTTAATGCTTTAATGAAAGCAAAATATTTGCTGTATTTCCAAAATCAGCTGCCTTTGGGCAATTTGATATTCATCTCAACTAATATTTTTATTTTAATCATGGCTGTCACGGATTTAATAGTTCAGATGGTAATTTATGTTGTGGGGTAACTTGGTTTTGTCCTGTAATCAATTTGGTTATTTTATAAGTAGCCCCCAGTTCTGCATTAAGGCATGGAGCTGTGACAGAATTATGAAACCAGATTTCACTATTCTCAACAAACAAGACAAAATCTGCAGATGCTGGAAATTCAATCAACACACAAAAAGTGCTGGAGGAACTCAGTAAGCCAGGCAACATCTAGGGAAAAGGGTATAGTTGATGTTTCGGGCTGATACCCTTCAGCAGGACTGGAGAAAAAAGATGAGTAGATTTAAAAGGTGATAGGTGAAATGGAGTGGGAGGGGTGAAGTAAAGAGCTGCGAAGTTAATTGGTGAAAGAGATACAGGGCTGGAGAAGGAGGTATCTAATAGGAGAGGACAGAAGGCCATGGAAGAAAGAAAAGGTGGGAAGAGCACCAGAGGGAAATGATGGATGATGGGCAGGCAAGGAGATAAGGTAAGAGGGAAAAGGGGATGAGGAATGGTGAAGGGGGGAGGGGGGGTGGTAGCATTACCAGTTGTTCAAGAAATCAATGTTCGTGCCATCAGGTTGGAGGCTGTCCAGACGGAATATAGGGTGTTGTTCCTCCAACCTGAGTGCGGCCTCGTTGCGACAGTATAGGGGGCCGTGGACAGACATATGGGACTGGGAAGTGGAATTGAAATGGGTGGTCACTGGGAGATTCCGCTGCCTCTGGCAGATGGAGTTTGAGGTGCTTGGCGAAGCTGTATCCCAATCTACATCAGATCTCACCACTTCACTTCACCTCACCACTACACTCTTTCTGTCAAGAAATGGGATCTCCCAGTAGCCGCCCATTTTATTTCCACTTCCCATTGCCATTCTGATATATCTATTGATGGCTGCCTCTACTGTCTCAATGAGGCCACACTCAGGTTGGAGGAACAACACATCATATAACGTCTGTGTAACCTCCAACCTGATGGCATGAGCATCGAATTCTCAAATTTCCTCTTATGCATCCTTCACCATTCCCCATTTCCTTTTCCCTCCCTCTGATGCTCCTCCCTCCTTCCATGGCCTGCTGTCTTCTATTAGGTACCCCCTTCTCAGCCGTTTTGTCTCTTTCACCAATCTACTTCCCTGCTCTTCACCCGTCCTCCTCCTGGTTTCATCTATCACCTTATTTTTCTCCCTCCCCTCTCCCCCCCCCTCTTTACTTGACTCCATCTTTTTTTTTCTCCAGTCCTGCTGAAGGGTCTTGGCCCAAAAAAATTGACTACACTCTTTTCCATAGATGCTGCCTGGCCTGCTGAGTTCCTCCAGCACATTGTGTGTGTTGCTTCATTATTTTCAAATCTTTGACCATGGGGCTATTCTAGCATATTGGAAATTTAATGAAGTGGTATTGCTGTTTTGTTTAAAATAAAACACAAGCAGAACAGATGGGCAGTAGCTACTTGCCAGTCAGTTTAATGTGTTAATTAACAAATTATTGGAAAGGTATTTTCTATATTCATGGAGACGCAGATTAATCAAAGACAGTGAGTGAAGAATCGTTCGGGGAAGCAGTCTGTCCAGTATGGATTTATTTTTGAGGAGCTTATGCTGGTTGATGAGACTATCATATTTAATGTGGTTATGTACATTTTACTGAGGCATTTAACAAAAAATCCCACAACAGAATGATTGGGAAAGTAAGCCCAAGGGATTCAAGCATAACTTGATAAATAGATTAAAAATTGATTCAGTAGCCAAGGACAAAGGGAGTTTAATTTCTCCCTGTGAATGTGCAGGTTTCCTCGTGTACTCCTGTTTTTTGTGGTTTGTATCCAGCAATTTAATGGTTTCCACTCAAAGCTGAGAATTTATAAAGAGAAGCCTGATTTCCCCAACCCCATCCAAAATCTAAAGTTTTAGCCACAGAGTTATGTTGAAATATTTCACATTGCCATTCTTGATTCTTTTTGTGCCCTAAACGTAACAAGTGATTGGGGTGGAGGTAGCTACATCTTACTGCCTTCAGTCACAGAAAAAAAACTGAACTTAAAACAAAAGTCCAGGAGAATGAGGAAGGCAGAGAAGTCCTTTGATATATGTAACAAACAGCTTCATTCTGTCTTAGTGGTAGTTCCTATGAAATTTTTAAAGTTATAGCTGTGAATAAGTAACTTTATGTATGCAGTATCTATGTTTGTGATGTTCTCAATATTCCAATATAAATTGTTCAGTATTTCCTTGTTCTGAGAAGAACTGTCTTTTCCAACAGACAGAGCACAGCCTGGAACTGGACTCTCTTCGTCTAAGCCTAAACAATATGCATAGGGCCCAGCTTGAGCTGATACAGTCTAACCTGCAGCGTGAGAAGGAGGAGTCTCTTTCAGAGTTACAGGAAGTGCTAAACGATAAACGACGTCAAGAGGTGGCAGTGCTGCAGAACAGACAACAATTGGAGTTGGAATGCATTAGGGAACAAAACCAGCAGCAAATAGAACAATCTTTGAAGAAGCACCAACAGGAAATGGGTAAGAATATTTTATTGGATGGAGGAGTTTGAATTCCTTCAGCATTTGGTGTGTTGCTCCAGATTTCCAGCATGTGCCGTCTTCTGTTTGAATTCTGTATGTTTGGGGTCACATATTTGTGCTGTTGTTACAAATTTCTTGCAGAGATTACTTTTCTTCTGTTACGAACCCCATAACTGGGTGTCTTACCAGCAAAGATAGGAGAGGCCGTTGAAGTCTGATGATACTATTTTTAACAGTATTTATTAGTAAAAATACACAAAAATAATATCAATGCAAATATACAGGTAATGTACATCATCAATACTAAATCTAAAAGTGTGGGTATAATAATAATCAATAAAAAATAAGCTCTATCGTTGTCTAGGGGATAATGAATTGTCCGATGGAAATATAAAGTTCATTTCAGTTCGTACAGGCTGCAGCCGTTGTTGATCGCTGTGTTGCAGTTGTTGGAGAGAGAGAGAGAGAGAGTGATAGAAGAATGGGAACAGTTACCACTATTGTTTTTGCCAACCTTCCTTTATGATTTCGATCTGTCGGTGTCTCATTGTTGTGGCCATTCAAGTATGACCTCTCCTTTTGCTAAACCATTCTTCCGTGATGAGCCCGCCACCCAGGCAAGGGAGGACACACATGAGCTCTCACCAGCTTTTGCTATAAAACACTGTCACTGTTTCTAGCGTTTTTCCTGGTGCGTCTGAGGGGTGTTCCCCAGACCTGACTTTTATCCTCACTCACGGGGTCTCAGATGTTGTTCAGGTTGGGATGATGCAATCCCTCAACCAGACCACTCTGGCTGTCCCCTGAGGAGTTTCAATGAATAGTACAGTACTCAATACACAATTCCTTCTCCGAGAGACAATAGCAGTAATCAGTGGTTCTGTTCCGCTTTTGTTAGGAGACATTCCACCTTGTTGTGTATTCTGCGTTTTCTATAACAACTGCCTTTGCTGTGATCCTGCGTCTCTCTCTCTCATTACTGACATGATGTGTATCTCTCATTTCCTGGGTATCAGACCCGAAATAATAGCCATTTTGCAATTCTCGGGGGGGGGGGGTGGGCGACCTTGCTCCCTTCATTTGTAACATCCCCACCCTTCTAAGGATTTGTACGAGAGGGAAAAATTAACTAATACAGAGTCTTACAGAATTTCAGAATCTTAACACAATACAAGAGGTATTTTTTCACTACAGAGTAATACAGTTATACATTCAATTCAGCGTCTAGATAAACAGTCAGCGAGCACATTATCACTTCCTTTAATATCTTAATATCTTGTACCTTAATAAATTCCTGTAACATCAGACTCTAATTTAATAACCACCTATTTTATTCCTTCAGCAAAACAAAACTAAAGAGTTGTGATCTTAGCTTACGTGTATATTACAAAAGTTTATGCAAATACTAATCTTTATTTTACATTCAAACTTAAGTCAATCTTCCATGGTGTTGTCTTTATTATTTACATGCTTTGTTGAAATCCTTTAAAACTGGATCCTGTTATTTAAAGTGGCATCCTGTCAACCCTCACCCCTTTTCCAGTTAACTCCCACGTGGTTAGCTTGCTCACCAGTGTGGAATAGGCTTTTGCATGCTCCTTTCATAGGAGTTATTTTATCAACAATGTTTTCCAAACTTAGCCCATTTTCTGAACTTCCACACAATTCTTTATTTTTAAGCAAGTCGTTAGTTTTATCTTCAGGACCCTTCATTCTGTTAGTTTTCAGTTTAATATCTGCAAGTGATCCCTCATTGTCCAAACAACATTTCAAATTCTGCCTCTTCACAGCACACCCTTGAATAACATTAGCGAGTGGGGCACCTTTACATTCCAAATCAAACTGTAATTGATTCGCAGGCACCTTGGTAACAAGCCATTGTTCCTTCAGCCTGGTTACGGCTTCTGACACCAATCCAGACTTTAAATTTTCTTCATTCAATTTAGGAACTACACTTTTCCCTTCTCCTTCAATAATAATATCCACATCACCACCTTTTATCTCCTCACTAACTTTCAACACACCTTCGAGCACAAACAACCGGGAATTCTCACTTCCCACTAGTATCAAGGTTAACCCTTTCTTCACTGAACCAAGTCCATCTGACCCACAAGGACTGCATTCCTTTTTAACTGAATCAGATACCTCAGACTTTTCCTGAGTTTCATTACTAGGTTCAGTACCATGTGCATCCACATCTTAAACACACTCAAACGGGACATCTGCCTCTTCCAGGCTTTCAATACCCGTCCCCTTTTCAAATTCTAAGTTCCCCTGATCCTCCCAGTTACTCTCTGGGCAACTCCCTTCCGGAGTAAACTCAACCCTGCGGGCTGAAACAGCCTCATCTGCTAACCCAGCAGACTCCTTCAACGTAAGGGCATCCTTTTCATCTAGGACTGCCCTTATTTCATTATCGGGAACACATTTAAAATTTTCAGCTTCTTCAAACAGTTCTGTCAAGCCAGACAGATCATCCATGTCCAACCCTGGACCTTCTAACAGCCTTATCGGTTTCTCATTTTTACTCCATGCTTCTATAAATTTCCTCCTGGCTAAGGGTAGGTCTGTCTCCTCTCCTTTACTCCCTTTCACCTCCCTATTCTCCGTTTTACCACCCTCTAACCCCTCTTGGTACAGGGTTGGTAAAAACGTCTCAGCCAAATCGATACTGGACTGATTTAAACTGGTCTCTTTCTCAGCTGTCTTTCTCGACATGCTGCGAGTGATCGCACATGCGGGATAGATTTTGGAATCTAGGGGTGGGTCCTCAACACTTACAGGCTGGCTCGTCAGCTTCATTGCTGACCAAACCTCAACACCGGCTAAATCGTTACCAAGAAGGATGTCCACATCAGCTCTCGGAAATTCTGATCGCACCCCTATTTCAACTGGTCCAGATAACCAGCTCACAATTTATAATGATCCTATGCAAAGGCACAGCTTCTGTCCCTTTTCCTATGCCTCTCAAAGCTACCTCTCCAGTCTCAGGACCAAAATCTAGTACCGTACTGCGAATCAATGACAGCTCAGCTCCAGTGTCTCTCCAGATCTGCACTGAAACTGGTGTGTCTCCCTCTTTCACAGACGTGGTTCCTTCTGAAATAAATTTCTCAAGCCACTCTCGTATTCTGTCTACCTGGGGCTTTCTCATCAATTTACTGATCAACACAATACACCCTGTAGGGACTGCTGCTTTCCCTTTTCCTGTCTCCTTCCTCGGAGCAAAGCACTCAGATGCAATATGACCCACCTTTCCACAATTAAAACAGGTCAAGCCAGGAACCCTCCTGCCAGCCTGCCTTTCTTCCTCCTTACTTTTACCACTAGCTCCTGGCTTAATTTCTACCTCAGCTGGCGGGCTTTCTCTACCGTTCCTACGGTCTTTCTGGTAACTCTTATTAGAGGAAAACTTTGTCTTGTGGGTTAGGGCATATTCATCTGCGAACCTGGCAAATTCTGATATAGACTTATTCGGCTTCTCGTTCAAATATGTCTGGATATCATCCGAAACACAACCTTTAAATTCCTCAATCAGAATTAACTCCCTGAAATGATCAAAATCCTCCTCCAACCTTTCTGCCACACAGCAACGATCCAAGAGCACTCCCCTCTCATAGGCAAACTCTGCATACGTCTGATTCCACACTTTCTTTAAATTTCTGAACTCTTGTCTATAGGCCTCAGGTGCCAATTCATAGGCCCGAAGAATGGCCTGTTTTACTTCCTCGTAATTCTCATACTCCTCCTCCTCCACAGATAACACCGCATATGCCCATTGTGCCTTCCCTTTTAACACACTTTGTAACAACGCCACCCACTGACCTCTGGGCCACTTCTGATTCACTGCCACCTTTTCAAAATGCAAGAAATAACTATCAACATCTGTCTCCTCGAACAGAGGTACTAACCTAAACTCCCTACTAACATTAAACCTCTCCTCTCAGTCTGGCCCTTGAGCTCTTCACTCTTGCCTTAACTTCTTCATGTCCAGCTCATGCTGCCTCTGTTTCTCCTTCTCCTCATACCCCCTCTGCTTTTCAGCTCTTTCCTTCTCCTTTTCAGCTGCTTCCAGCTGTTTTAACTTAATTTCATGTTCCAACCTTAATTTTTCCAACTCTAACTGAGCCGTCTCAATAGCTGGTACCTTTTCAGGGATATTTTCCAATACCTCAGCCGAAAACACTTTCTTCTCAATATAATACTGAGTTATGGCCCTCCGCATCTCCCACTTTTTCATTGACGACCTCATCTCTGCGAGATTTAGTCCTTTCGCAATATTTACCAAGTCCGACTTTGTGGCCCCCTCTAGCGCCTTCAAAGTCGGGTTTTGTGTAAATTCGTCTATGTCCATCTTTGCTGGTTTTCCGTCTGGCTACCCGTGCAACCAGATCCAAGTCTGGACTTAAAAGCCCAATTTTCTGTCCCCCCAATTTGGTATCAAATCTCAAGACGAGGCCCCAAGTTGTTACGAACCCCGTAACTGGGTTACTTACAAGCAAAGATAGAGGCGTCCGTTGGAGTCTGATGATACTATTTTTAACAGTATTTATTAGTAAAAATACACAAAAATAATATCAATGCAAATATACAGATAATATACGTCGTCAATACTAAACCTAAAAGTGCGGGTATAATAATAATCAATAAGAAATAAGCTCTATCATTGTCTAGGGGATAATGAATTGTCCGATGGAAATATAAAGTTCATTTCAGTTCATACAGGCTGCAGCCGTTGTTGATCGCTGTGTTGCAGTTGTTGGAGAGAGAGAGAGAGAGTGAGTGATAGAAGAATGGGAACAGCTACCGCTATTGTTTTTGCCAACCTTTCTTTATGATTTCGATCTGTCGGTGTCTCATTGTTGTGGCCATTCAAGTATGACCTCTCCTTTTGCTAAACCATTCTTCCGTGATGAGCCCGCCACCCAGGCAAGGGAGGACACACACGAGCTCTCACCGGCTTTTGCTAGAAAACACTGTCACTGTTTCTAGCGTTTTTCCTGGTGCGTCTGAGGGGTGTTCCCCAGACCTGACTTATCCTCACTCACGGGGTCTCAGATGTCATTCAGGTTGGGATGATGCAATCCCTCAACCAGACCACTCTGGCTGTACCCTGAGGAGTTTCAATGAATAGTACAGTACTCAATACACAATTCCTTCTCCGAGAGACAATAGCAGTAATCAGTGGTTCTGTTCGGCTTTTGTTAGGAGACATTCCACCTTGTTGTGTATTCTGTGTTTTCTATAACAACTGCCTTTGCTGTGATCCTGCGTCTCTCTCTCTTATTACTGACATGATGTGTATCTCTCATTTCCTGGGTATCAGACCTGAAATAATAGCCATTTTGCGATTCTCAGAAAGGGAGGGGCGACTTTGCTCCCTTCATTCGTAACACTTCATATACATACAAGGAAAGATGGTTTTAAGTTAACGCTTGTTTCTTTATATTTTCTTGCATATTTTATTCTTTATTTTATTGAGAGATGTAGTGTGGAACAGCCCCTTCCAACCCAACCAGCCACACTGCCCAGCAACTCGTCTGTTTTTAATGGATGCTGCCCGACTTGCTGAGTTCATCCAGCTTGTTTGTATGTGTTGATTTGACCACAGCATCTGCAGTGTACTTTGTGTTTACAACTCATCTATTTAACCCTAACCTAATCACAGGACAATTTACAATGATCAATTGACATACTAATTGGTATGTCTTTGGACTGTGGGAGGAACCCAGAGCACCTGGAGGAAACCCACATGTTCGCAGGGAGGACGTACAGACTCCTTACAGAGGATGCTGGAATTGAACTCCACGCTCTGACACTGTAAGCAGTAATAGCGTAACTTTAACAACTGCGCTGAAGTTTTGCCCCAACCTAAATGAAACTAAGCTTGTCATCGGTGGTTTTTTTAAAATTAGTTTTTTAATACATTTTTTACATAGCTACAGATAAAAAACCCCAGATCAAAATGAAGAACGTTGATACAGTGCAAAAATAAACATACGATAATAATCTGATAGAAAGAAAGATATCATCTGTGGTTTGAAGAATGCAGGCAATATTGGGTCTATCATTAAAGCCTATTGCAAAAGAGGAAAAGTTACCCAAGTTACATATCTCATGACTATTTTTGTCATCTCCATTGTAAAGAGTTCTGAAATAATTTTCTATAACATCACAGATTTCTGCACCTCCCTTAATTGACCACCACTGAAGTACATCTTCGTCACACTTCATCACTCAACAGTTCTGTTGGTCACCCATCTTATACCCTTGATCATATTTGGCTCTTCTAAAATGCAACTTCCCACATCTTAAATGATGCTAAGTCAGAGGTCAGAATTTGTTATTTGTGAAGATCATTAAGCCAAACTTGTATCATTCTTAACCTTGGGATAACAAAGTATTTGATGGCCATTTACGTATTGATGAAGGGAAACTATTGTTATGTGCAACACAAATAATTTTATTTGATTATTTGGAAATACTGTATGTGCAATTGGCATCTGACTCACTGGGAGCTCATTTACTGTCTTCTCTTTAAGCTCATGAAATCCACTGGAAAGTTTATCATAGTGCTTATAACTTTAAAAAAGGAAGTAGTAAAAGTGTTTTTGGTTATTAGTAGTATAACAACCAATAGACTGGAAAACCTGTCACTGTGGCAGCGTCGTGATCTCATAAGTAACCAGATTAATGGAATTTTACTGCAATTGCAGTCAGTCATGTGCATAGCAAACTTACTCAGTCTGTAGTGTTATGCACTTCAGTGCAGATGGGTGTGAGTTAAATGCTGGTCATCGTGCTGCTTCTGTCCTGATCTTTTACACCACCCAAGAATGTGGACATGACCTCTGTATCTTTAAAGAGCAATACACCACTGGTATTTCACTGAATCATCAGCCGGGTGTAAAACTTGAAACTACTCACCTCAAAACTGAACCAATTAAGTTATAATGCATAAAACTATGTAGTACAATTCACAGAAGTAAATGGAAGATGAACTCATGTTTCTACTCCATACTTTTGTTTTTAGAGGATTTACGGAATGATTTGGAAAGAGAAGCAACTCTTCTGAAGGCCAAAATAGTGGCAGAAGAATCAGAGAAACTGCAAGTATGTAAAACAATGATTCAGATATTAGGATTTTTTTTTGCCTATAGTTATGATTTTCCTAATCATAGGTTTCCTAATCTAAGGATAGGTTTCCTAATCCCTAATGTTATGACTGTTCAGATAATGGAACTTTACCCTTGCAGAGTTCACAGGTCACAAGTTGATATACTGAATAAATTTGCTCTTACAGAATTTATGGGGGGGGGGGGGTGGTGTGTTGAAACAAAGAAGTAAATAACCTTTATTTTACCTCATTTCTTGGCGCATGTTCATGTGGCACAGTTTCATGTTACAGAAAATTGTTTAAAAGGAAAGTTTTCTAAGGATGTAACTCTCCCTAAAGCTCTGCAATCACCTGTAGACTGCTTGGAGTAAAAGAAACCTGTCCAGCATGTTTGCTTCTCACAATTCTGATAATTCACATGCTATGATGGGAGAGTCTAGGACAAGAGAGCACAGCCTCAGGATAGAGAGGTGCCCTTTCAAAACAGAGATGCAGAGAAATTTCTTTAGCCAAAGGGTTGTGAATTTGTGGAATTTGTTGCTACATGCAGCTGTGGAGGCCTGGTTGTTGGGTGTATTTAAGGCAGAAACTGACAGGTTCTTGATTGGACATGGCATCAGAGGTTACAGGGAGAGTTACTGGGGTCGAGAAGGAGTAAAGAAAAAAGTATCAGCCATGATTGAATGGCAGAGCAGACTCAATGGGCCAGTTGGTCTAATTCTGCTCCTATGTCTTATGATCTAATATAGAAACCAACAGCCCAAAAATCATCATTTTGTTCTAATTACACTATGTGAAATACTGCACAGCTTGAGGCTGTTTGGGTTTCATGCCATTGCAGAGAGTAATGTCTAATGCTTTCCTCTTTACTGTGACTGTTGCATTTTGTTTCTTTTGAACAAATGACAATTCCCTTTTCAAACATCATAATATCACTGTACTCAGCCTTCGTCAATATTGGAATGAGCTGCAAATGGATTTTCAGTTCATGGGAACAGATGTGTAGAATGTCAGTGATAGTTCATGTTAAAATAGCTTCACTGGTACATTTATTACCCTGTGTAATTGCCAAAATAATTGAAGAAGGTCATCAGGAATTTGCAGAATTCCCTTGGCCTTTTAAGAAAGTAGGGCCACTGATGTGCTTTCTCATCATGGTATTTGTGGGAGTGTGTGGGTGTGGAGTGGGTATTGGAGCTTCAATGAGGTGGAGGTGGGGAGGTCCAGAAAGGGAGATGAAGACTCAGGTTCACCATGTGAGGGTGGGAATGGTGTGGAAATTGGCTGCAGAATTGATGACATTTTTTGAGTACTACATTAGTACAAAGTCAGCATGGTTTCCTTCAGGGAAAAGCTTTCCTGACGAACCTTTTGGAATTCTTGGAGGAGATTACAAGTAAGATGGATAAAGGGGATGCAGTGGATGTTGTATATTTGGACTTTCAGAGGCCTTTAACATGGTATTACAGGAAAGTTACTAAAATGTTTAGAGCATTGGCTAATTGGCAGGATTTCAACCTTTCTGCATAATCACTCAGAGTTGACCTGCATGTGCATGTAATGAGAGCTGTATAACTTATCTCCTTCTACCTTAAGCCACAAACTTATCAATCACCCCTGCTGTGGACCACTTCTGGAGGTCCAAGGCACTGACTTCTATAAAAGAGGATCCGTATGCTTCATGACCACTGAACTAAATGTGTAAATGTAGGAGGAGACTATGTTGAAAAATGAATGAGCTAGGTTTTCTAAAATTGACTCCTTATACCTTGGGCCACGAATTTATCAGTCACCCCTGATAGTTCTAGAATATGAACAGTTTTGCTTAAGCTATTGTATATATGATGTCTTGGTAGGTGAGTGCAAAAAATTTATATTAAAAAATACAAGTGCTTTTGCAGGTCTGATTTCATTTATTTGTACTGATGGTAGCCTTTGTATTCCATCAGTGCATGGAAAGGGAGTGGGAGGAGGAGATGAAGCAGCGCCTTGAGAACCAGAAGGAGACCATGTTCACAGAGCATCAAACTGAGCTGGAAGAATGGATCAGCAAGGTGGAGAAACTACAGAATCAAGTTGAAGCTGTCCAGAATGAAGAAGCATTATGCCAAAAGCGTGAGAAAAGTAAGAATAAGTTATCAAATAATTTTGAGTACTGCAATGGAAGGATGATCTGGACTATTCGGTCTCCTCCGTGACATGAAAGAGTGGTCCAACCCTGCCTTTTATCAATATTTATGATTCCGCTCCTTCTGCCCCGCAAATATTTATCCAGGTCTCCTTTGAAAGCTACTGTTCTGTATATATCTATGAGCCAGTATATTTCTAATGTTTCTTCTCTCATGCTGTCTATTTTTGAGGCTTTAAATTAATTTGGCAGGGAGGTGGGGTGTAGATTGGTAGTAAAGCAGGTAAAGAGATGGAGCAAATATAGAAGATAAATGAAGTAAGTCCAGTAGGCAGACCAGATAGAGGTGTGATAAAGCACATGGGAGGACTGGTGTGCTAAACGGCATATATTTCAATACACGGAGCCTGACTGGTAATACTGTTAAATGTGGATCATGGATAAGCCCATGAGAACACAATGTTATTGCAAACTCAAAAAAGTGGCTGAAAGAAGACAGGATTGGCAGTTTCACAATTGAAGGTATAGAGGTTTCAGGTTTGATTATTTTAGTAGGGGTTGACTAGCGGATAGGTGAAAGAGGAGGAGATACTGCAATATTGAGTATGGAGGACATTATTGGATGTCTTGGAAGGGTCTTCAAATGAAGTTTTTGGGCAGAACCTAAAAATAAGAGAATGATAATCACTTTATTAACAAACATATGAAGTTGGAGGAACTCAACAGGTCAGGGACACGAACATCAAAGTTTTGGGCCTTAACCATTCATCATTCCTTGGTGATCACCACTAGGGTTATATTACAGGCCCCAAAGCAATCAGCAGGAGATGAAGGAGCAAATGTGTGGACAAATCACAGAGATGTGTAAGAACCTAGGTTTATAGAAGTGTGAAATTTTAACTTCTCCATTATTGACTAGGATTGTCCTGGTGTGAGGGTTTGGATCAGGTGGAGTTTGTAAAATGCATCCACGTGCAATTTTTGAGGTAGTATATAGTGCCACTAGAAAACAGCTGTACTGGAACAAATCTTGTGAAATGAGGTTGGGCAGTTGGGAAATGTCAATGGGGAGCATTTTGTTTGATCATCATTCTCCAAATGTCAAGATAGTCATGCAGTGGATATGGACGTAAATTTAATTAATTGGGGGAAGGTGCATTTCAATAACACAAGGCAGGACTTGATAAGGTTAAAGCAGCTGCATGTGGATGAAACAGCATTTGACAATTTGGACAACACACACAAAATTCTGGTGAAACGCAGCAGGCCAGGCAGCATCTATATATAGGAAGAAGCACTGTTGACGTTTCGGGCTGAGACCCTTCGTCAGGACTAACTGAAAGGAAAGATAGTAAGAGATTTGAAAGTAGGAGGGGGAGGGGGAAATACGAAATGATAGAAGACCAGAGGGGGTGGGGTGAAGCTGAGAGCTGGAAAGGTGATTGGCAAAAGGGATACAGAGCTGGAGAAGGGAAAGGGTCATGGGACGGGAGGCCTAGGGAGAAAGAAAGGGGGAGGGGAGCACCAGAGGGAGATGGAGAACATGCAGAATGATGGGCAGAGAGAGAAAAAAAAAAGGAGGGGAAAAAAACTAAATATATCAGGGATGGGGTAAGAAGAGGAGGAGGGGCATTAACGGAAGTTAGAGAAAATTCTCTATAATTCTCCGTAACTTCCACCACCTCCAGCGGGATCCCACTGCCAAGCACACCTTTCCCTCCCCCCCCCTCTGCTTTCCACAGGGATCGCTCCCTACATGACTCCCTTGTCCATTCGTCCCCCCCATCCCTTCCCACCGATCTCCCTCCTGGCACTTATCTTTGTAAGCGGAACAAGTGCTACACCTGCCCTTACACTTCCTCCCTCACCACCATTCAGGGCCTCAGACAGTCCTTCCAGGTGAGGCGACACTTCACCTGTGAGTCGGCTGGTGTGGTATACTGTGTCCGGTGCTCCCAGTGTGGCCTTTTATATATTGGTGAGAGCCGACGCAGACTGGGAGACTGTTTTGCTGAACACCTACGCTCTGTCCGCCAGAGAAAGCAGGATCTCCCAGTGGCCACACATTTTAATTCCACGTCCCATTCCCATTCTGATATGTCTGTCCATGGCCTCCTCTACTGTCAAGATGAAGACCATCACCCGGTAGCACTCACATCGGTAGAGATGAAATGCTTTGAGATGATGGTTATGACTAGACTGAACTCCTGCCTCAGGAAGAACCTGGATCCATTGCATCTTGCCTATTGCCATTATAGATTAATGTTCAACATCAGTAAGACGAAAGAGCTGATTGTGGATTTCAGGAAGGGTAAGACGGAAGAATGCATACCAGTCATCAAAGAGAGATCAGATGTGGAGAGAGTGAGCAGCTGCAAGTTCCTGGGTGTCAAGATCTCTGAGGATCTAACCTGGTCCCAACATATCGATGTAGTCATAAAGAAGGCAAGACAGCGGCTACAGTTCATTAGGAGTTTGAAGAGATTTGGCATGTCAACAAATACACTCAAACACTCCTATAGTTGTACTGTGGAGAGCATTCTGACAGGCTGCATCACTGTCTGGTATGGGGGGTGGTGGGGCTACTGCACAGGACCGAAAGAAGCCGCAGAAGGTTGTAAATCTAGTCAGCTCCATCTTGGGCACTAGCCTACAAAGTACTCAGGACATCTTCAGGGAGCGAAGTCTCAGAAAGTCAGTGTTCTTTATTTAGGATCTCCAGCGCCCAGGGCATGCCCTCTTCTCACTGTTACCATCGGGTAGGAGGTATAGAAACCTGAAGGCACACACTCAGCAATTCAGAAACAACTTCTTTTCCTCCACCATCCAATTCCTTAATGGACATTGAATCTTTGGACACTGCCTCATTTAAAAAAAAATACAGTATTTCTGTTATTGCACGTTTTTAAAATCTATTCTATATAAGTAATTGATTTATTTGTTTATTTTTATTTTATTATCTTTTTCTGCTAGATTATGTATTGCATTGAACTGCTGCTGCTAAGTTAACAAATTTTATGTCACACACCGGTGATAATAAACCTGATTCTGAATATACAAGTATTTGGATAGTCAGGCACCGATTAGGGATAGTTATCGTTGCTCTGTGCATGGTAGATTGTTTCCAACCAAACTTCTAGAGTTTTTTGAGGAAGCTACCAGGAAAGTTGATGAAGGCAGAGTAGTAGATGTTGTCAACATAGACTTCAGCAGGCCATTGACAAGATTCCACATGGGAGTTTGGTTAAGAGGGTTTAGTCGCTTGGCATTCAAGATGAGGTAGTAAATTGGGTTGGTCATTGGCCTCGCGGGAGCAGCTAGAGAGAGGTAGTACATGGTTGCCTCTGACTGAAGGACTGTGTCTAGTGATGTGCCACAAGAATTGGTGCTGGATCCTTTTTAGTCATCTATAACAGTCCTCTGGATGATAATGTAGTAAACTCGATCAGTAAATTTGTGGATCACAGACCAGGTCATAAAGAAAACTTTTGGCACATTAGCCTTCATAATTCAAAGTACTGAGTGCAAGAATTGGGATATTATTTTGCATAAGATGTTGGTGTGGCTTAATTTGGAGTATTGTGTGCAGTTCTAGATACCTGCCTACACGAGAGATGTGAATAAGATTGAAAGAGTGTGGAGCAAATTTACAAGCATGTTGCCAGGACTTGAGGGCCTAGGTTATATATTTTAAAAAAAAGTTTCAGTGGGTTAGGACTTCATTCCCTAGAACGTAGGAGATTGAGGGGAAATCTGATAAAGGTATACAAAATTGTGGGGTATGGATGAGGTAAATGCAAACAAGTGTTTTCTACTGAGGTTAGGTGAATTTAGAGGTCTTGGGTTAAGGAAGAATGGTGAAAGTGTAAGAGGAACATGAGGGGGAGCATATAAACAAGATTCTGCAGGTATTGGAAGTCCAGAGCGACATACACAATGTTGGAAGAACTCAGCAGATTGGACAGCACATAAAAATGGATACGGTTGACATTTCAGGCCACGGCACTTCACTGATAAACACATTGTAACTTTATCCTTAGCCAACTATCCCATTAATCATAAGGCCATAAGACATGGGTGCAGAATCAGGATATTTAACCCATTGAGTCTACTCTGCCATCCCACTATGTCTGATTTATTATCTCTCTCAACTCTTCTTTTCCTACTTCTCCCTTAACCTTTGACACCCTTGCTAATCAAGACCCTATCTGCCTCAGCTTTAAATATGCCCAATGAATTGTCCTCCACAGTTGTCTAAGTCAGTGAATTCCACAGATTAACCATCCTCTTGCAAAAGAAATTACTTCTCATCTCTGTTTTAACGTGATGTCCTTTTATTCTGAGGCTATGCCCTCTGGTCTTAGCCTTCCCCACTTTTGGAAACATCCTCTTCATGTTCATTCTTGGCCTTTCAATATTCGATAAATTTCAATGAGATCACTTGAGAATGTTCCCTCCTCTTGATGTTATAATTTTGGCTGATTGTGAGAATTCGGTCTCATTTGATATATTATTGGTGAAGTATGTGCTTGCTTGTGGATAAGATGGGAGACTTTGCTAATTTTCAGTTTAAAGCTATTTTGTACAAAACCCCATTTCCAGAAAAGTTGGGATATTTTCCAAAATGCAATAAAAACAAAAATCTGTGATATGTTAATTCACATGAACCCTTATTTAACTGCCAAAAGTACAAAGAAAAGATTTTCAATAGTTTTACTGACCAACTTAATTGTATTTTGTAAATATATACAGATTTAGAATTTGATGGCTGCAACACACTCAACAAAAGTTGGGACAGAGTTAAAATAAGATTGAAAAGTGTACAGAATATTCAAGTAACACCAGTTTGGAAGACTCCACATTAAGCTTGGTTAATTGGTAGCAGGAGAGGTATCATGACGGGGTACAAAAGTAGCATCCATCAAAGGCTCAGTCTTTGCAAGCAAGGATGGGTCGTGGCTCACCCCTTTGTGCCAAAATTCGTGAGAGAATTGTTAGTCAGTTCAAAAGGAACATTTCTCAATGCAAGATTGCAGAGAATTTAGGTCTTTCACCATCTACAGTACATAATATTGTGAAAAGATTCAGATTTCAGAGAAATAGTGCGTAAAGGGCAAGGTCGGAAACCACTGTTGAATGCGTGTGATCTTCAAGCCTTCAGGCGGCACTGCCTAAGAAACCGTCATGCTACTGTGAGAATTATAGCCACCCGGGCTCAGGAGTACTTTGGAAAAACATTGTCACTTAACACGGTCCATCGCTGCATCCAGAAATACAACTTGAAACTGTATTACACAAGGAGGAAACCATACATCAACTCTATGCAGAAACGCTGGCGGGTTCTCTGAGCCCGATCTTATCTCAGATGGACCGAAAGACTGTGGAACTGTGTGCTGTGGTCAGATGAGTCCACATTTCAGCTAGATTTCGGAAAAAATGGGCATCCAGTTCTCTGTGCCAAAGATGAAAACGACCATCCTGATTGTTATCAGCGAAAGGTGCACAAGTCAGCGTCTGTGATGGTATAGGGGTGCATCAGTGCCCACAGCATGGGTGAGTTGCATGTATGTGAAGGTACCATTGTCTCTGAAGCATATATTAGGATTTTAGAGACATATGTTACCATCAAGGCGACATCTCTTCCCGGGACGTCCATGCTTATTTCAGCAGGACAATGCCAGACCACATTCTGCACGGGCTACAACAACGTGGCTTTGTAGACACAGAGTGCGTGTGCTTGACTGGCCTGCTGCCAGTCCAGATCGATCTCCTATTGAAAATGTATGGCGCATCATGAAGAGAAGAATCAGACAACGGAGACCACGGACTGTTGAGCAGCTGAAGTCTTGTATCAAGCAAGAATGGACAAAATTTCCAATTGCAAATCTACTACAATTAGTATCCTCAGTTCGTTCCAAAACGATTAAAAAGTGTTATTAAAAGGAAAGGTGATGTAACACAATGGTAAACATGCCTCTGTCCCAACTTTTGTTGAGTGTGTTGCAGCCATCAAATTCTAAATTTGTGTATATTTACAAAATACAATTAAGTTGGTCAGTAAAACTATCGAAAATCTTTTCTTTGTACTTTTGTCAGTTAAATAAAGGTTCACATGAATTAACATATCACAGATTTTTGTTTTTATTGCATTTTGGAAAATATTCCAACTTTTCTGGAAATGGGGTTTGTACATGCAAAATTGCCTTCCATTTCATGCAGATATTTGGAGCTATATGACTAGGTTGTATATGTAATCTAATTAATGGCAGGTGGTGCAGTGCATCTTTTGGGGATTCATTGACTCTAAATTTTATTTAGACATACAGCATGGTAACAAGTGCTTTACACCCATGTGACCAATTAACCTACTAATCCATACTTCTTTGGAATGTGGGAGGAAAGTGGAACTGGAGGAGGAAACCCACATGGTCACGGGGAGAACATACAAACATCTTGCAGACGATGGTGGGAACTGAACTTGGGTTGTTGGTGCTGTAATAGCGTTACGCTAATCTGTATACTACTGTACCCCGCAACGTTTGAGAGTAGTTAACTCCACAAATACTGCCAAAGCTACTTTTTATTACCTCAGAAACCATTTCTGTTTCTTAGAAACTGAAGATTTCCATATCTTTATAGATGAGTGTGAGAATTTGGAGCGTGTTTGCCAGATGAATTTGGCAAAGTTTCAGGAACAAGTTCAAAAGGATTATGAGCAGAAACGGGAAGAGTTGATAAGAGAGTTTGATGAAAAAGAAAAGGACCATCGTGCAGAGGTGAGTTGAACTGATTATTTTTGGAATAATGCATTCATTTCCTGACCTGCTACTATTTCTGGAACTTTTTTTATTGTTTTAGGTTTACATTGTCGGCTGCATTTTGCTTTTGGATCATTGTTTTCATTATTTCCTTCTCTATCGTGCTAACAGAGGATGTATGCTTGGGGTTGAAGGACATATAACCATGGTTTTTCAGTTGTAGGAGTAGTGGAAGATGTCAGAATTGCCATGCCTTAAAGATCCAGAGGAGGATATGCAAGAGTTGATGCTATTTCGATTTATTTCTGTATTTGTCGCCAGAAGTCCTTCACCCTGCCCAAGCACATGTTGTTCTCTCACCTACTGCAAAAACTTAATTTTCTGTATTTTGAGTACCTGTTGTATGGCATCGTGCTCTTTCTAACACTTTAGATCACTTTTGTACAGTTTCAGTGAAAGCACAAAGCTCTTACATAATATTTGGGTACCCCAGCTAGTTGTAGACTGTGGATCCCTCCAAAGGGTATTTCATTCATAAAATTCAATGAAGCTACAGTTATTGCTCTTTCCAGCTACAGTACTGTTCCAGTCATTGGGGAAAAACTCCAGTTTCACAGATTTAAAATCACAGTTGTTCATTTATCTGGTGTAATGTCCAAGATTTCACAACATAGAGCAGTTTGTTATTGAAGTGGGTCTGTACAATGAAGGATCTCAGGAGTTCCTGATCTAACGCTGACTACTGCTTCACAGATGGTGAAATTGCAGGCGACCTACGATGAATTTAAATTGCGTTCGGAGCAAGAGCTTGAACACCTGTGGTCTCAGCTTGAGAGTATGAAGGCCAATCGCGAAGAGCTAAGTGGTAAACCTTTCATGTATGCTTTTATTTCATTAAGAGTTCTGAGGCAGTAAATTTAAATAAGTACAACATCTTTGTGTAATAAAAGAAAAACTCTTGTCTGTGCAGATACACATGATGATGAATATATCCATCACATGGTTTGCTTTACAGAAATAATACTTGGCATTGATGTCCTAACTTATGAGGCTTGATGTGTAGTAACTGTGCAAAAGTCTTGGACACCCTAGATTTTTTAAAATATAAAATTTTTTTTAGATGCTTTTTTTTTTGTCTTGTGCATTAATGTGTTGGTAGAAAAGAGCAAATTTTAGTTTTCTAAACATTCGTTTTCCAAGAAATTAAATGTTACTGAGAAATGTTTGTATTTCGTTAAAGAAGGTAACATTAAATAATGGACCACTTTTAAATAAAAACTTGATTACTTTGTAAGTATATAGCCCAATACATGATTAAACAGAAATAACAAACAGGTGCTAATGATCAATGTCATAATGAGTTTAATGAACTAAGTTGATTAACTGAAACAAACTGGTGTGGAAAGCATTAAACTGGGCAAAGGGCATCCAAACTAAAAAGAGTGTGGCTGATTTAACCTTCAAATCATTGATTCCTACACTATGGCAAGAGTGAGCATAGCAACAAGGTGGTCATTCTGCATCAGCAAGGGCACTCCTGAGCAGAAATTTTGCATCAGACAGGAATTTCAGGATATGTTGTCCAAGCTCTTCTGAAGAAGCACAAAGAAATGGGCAAGGTTGAGGGTCAAAAATGCAGTGGTCAGTCATGGAAACTGAGTGCAGCAGATGAAAGGTATATCAAACTGATGTCCCTTAAAACATCAAGAGTTCAGAACTGTTATCACCTCTGAACTCGCAGAAACCATTGGAACCCAAGTGTATCCCTCTATATAGTCCGGGGAAATCATGTCAGAAGTGGTCTTCATTGAAGAGTTGCTGCCAAAACATCTTTCCTTTGAAGTGGCAACAAAGGCAAGGGATTCTGTGATACACAAAACATAAGGACTTGGGTTAATATACAATGCCAGGAAGTGCTCTGGTCAGAATTAATGGAATCCTCAATGATGAGATTTTCATCTCTCACACAATACCATCAGGAAGGCCTCTGATCGATCTCAGCTTTATTCTGCAGCAGGCAATGACCCTAAACAGCCAAAGTCATAAAGAACTATCTTCGGCGAAAAGAAGACCATGGATTTATGCAACTGATGGTATATTCTCTACAGGGCCCTGATCTCAGCATCATTGTGGCTGTGTGGGATTACCTGGAGAGACAGAAGTGAATGAGACATCCAAGGTCTGCAGAAGAACTGTGGCAAGTTCTCCAAGATGCTTGGAACAACTTGCTAGCTGTTTTTCTGATAAAATTGCACAATAGTGTATCGAAGAAAATTGAGCCTACGTTTCATTAATATGCAAAACTTAAAAAAAATCATTTAGTGTTCCAAAATTAGAGGACAAGTGAAGGGAGTGAAAAACAAAAATGCTAGAAACATTTAGCAGATCAGGCTGTTAAGCCACTGAGTTTTTTTTTCTCCCCTCTCATTTGATGCAGTATTACTTCCTGAGTCATCGTCATTATTATGTGCTGTGTTGCATGACATTGGCGATCATGGTCTTTTGATTATGATCTGTTCTTGACAAATTTTATTACAGCAGTGGTTTGCCATTGCTGCCTTCTAGGCAGTATCTTTACAAGATGGGTGATCCCAGCCATTATTAATACTCTTCAAAGATTGTCTGCCTGGTGTCTGGTCACATAACCAGGACTTGTGATCTGCAACAGCTGCTCATACGACCATCCACCACCTGCTCCCATGGCTTCATATGAACCTGATTAGGTGGCTAAGCAGGTGCCTCACCTTACCCAAGGGTGACCTCCAGGCTAGCAGAAGAAAGGAGCACCTTACACACCCCTTGGTAGAGGTGTATCTCCACCTTGGCAACTGACTTGCTGAGAAGCTGAGCATTTCCTGCATCTATTTATTTCAGAGTTCCATCGTGTGCAATTCTGTGCTTTTACTCCTGAGAATCACTTGTTGGTGCAAAGTTAATTTTTGCCAGGTTAAGTAAAAATTTTAAATTAATTTGAAGAATTATTGGATTATGAATCCCCAGTGTTGCTGTGGTAAATTACCTGTCACCTGTATTTGGTGCACAACTAATAGCTAGCCTTGCAGGAAGATGCTGCTGTTTCAACATGAGTTAGCAAAGACTCTGTGCTCATCATTTCCTCTCTTGTTATTGGCACACATTTTAAAACTGAATGTGAACTGGTGTTGGAAATAATCCAGACAACACTTCTAAAATGTCCTGTTGTATGGCATTAGAATTTTTAAAGTTTTCAGTTTCTGGTTGTGAAACACTGCACCTTGATGGAAGATTGCACCTGTTGGCTGTTTGTAATCTGTAAAAAGCATGTAGGTCAAGGCCTTCATGAGGCAGGGTACCAAGTCCTTAATTGTTTATTTTCAGAAACAAAGATAATTTTGCTGTTGTCATAGGGTTGCATGGCTGCAGGTGGTCAGTTACAGTTTGTCTGGAATTTTGGAATGATTTTGAACAGCAAATAAGTGCTTGCAACAATAGAACATAGATATGTACAACACAGGAGCAGGTCCTGCAGTCCACAGTATTGTGTCAAACATGATTGAATGCCTAGCTAAACTAGTCACTTTGGCCTACAGCGTTCATATCCCTCCATTCACTCTATGTTCATGTGCCTGTCGAAGAACCTCTTAAATGTCTCTGTTGTATTTGCTTCCAACACCCAGGCAGTGCATTTCAGGTACCCACCGCTCTGTGTTTAAAACAAAATACTTGCCTGATGTGGCTCCTTTGAACTTACTCCCCCTCTCACCTTAAGTGTATGCCCTCTAGTGTTAGACATAGACATAGAGCAGTCCAACATTGATATAGGCCCTTCAGCTCAGCAATTCCATACTGACCATGGTGCCCACCCAACTAGTCCCAATTTCCTCCATGCAGCCCATATCCTTACAATCCTTGCCCCTCCATATACCTATCCAAGTGATTTTTAAATGATACTGTTTTATTTGACTCGGCCGCTTCATCTGACAACTCAGTCTGTATACTTCACTGTCTTTGCGGAAAATGTTGCCCCCATGTTGCAATTAAATTTATCCCTATCACCCTAAACTTGCAGTAGGCCCCCTAGTTTTGGACTTAGTTTATGGAAAAAAAACAGATTTTAACCGCTATCTGTGCCTGTCTTAGTTCTAAATGGTTGCCCCCCCCCCCCCCCCATACAAACTCCGGCAATCTCCTCCCTGGCTTCCCTCAGCATCCTAGGATAGATCTTATCAGGCTCCTTAATACTTTTGAAGATGCTCTCCATTATAAAGTTGCCCACTTTCTGTGGCTTCATACATAATTTCCGGATTTCCTTGAGTAGATCTACCTTTCCATATTTATATATTTACAAAAATACCTTGGTATTCTCTGTAATCGTATTTGTCAAAGACACTTCATTGCCTCTTTTATCTCCCCTACTTTCCTCCTCCCTTTTATATACCTTTTAAGCCCATATGCTTAAAAATTTTTTTGACTCAGTTTTCATCTCTCTTTCAAGGCTCTCAAACTTTGCCATCCTAATCTTTCATTCTCACAGGAACATGTTGATCCTGAATTCTCATCAGCTGGCTTTTAGATGTAGACTTGTTCCCATTCTATGCTGCTCAGTGTCTGCCCAATACAACCCTTACTTCCCGAGAACCAGTCTTTTCTTTATAGCTAATGAAAATGTATTGAGTTACGATCACTGTTATCAAAATATTTTTCCACTGAAAATCTGATCATCTGGCTAAGATTATTTTTGAATTTGACGCCTGGTATGGTTCCTTCCTTGGTTGGGCCTTTCAACCATTGCATATTCTGTCCTATCTAAGCCTCTTGTACAAAGGGAGTCTCATGGATGTTATCTCTAAGTGTCACCATGACGTTCTCTAATCATTTGTGCAATTTACCCACCTCTCTTGTATCTGAAACATTGAAATTCTGGAATGCTGAGCTGTGAATTTTGCTGTACTGCCAGTCAAATCTCTCTTTAACGGCCAAAGCATTGCAGTGCATGTACCAATCCAGGTGCTAAATTAATCTGTATTATCCCTAATATTACTTGAAATAAATACATTGCAGTCTCATCACATAATGCCTGCAAGAAAATATACATATACATATAAATTCACATTGAACTTTAAGTAATCCTGATATAAAACCTGAGAGACCCTGCTGTTTAACTTCTTTACTACATTGTCTCTTTCTCCCTGCCTGTGTTAGTACCAATATTAATCACAACCTCTGGTTGCTCTTACCCCTTTTTCAGAAAGTCCTGTGCCTGCTCAGAGACGTCCATGGCCCTGGTATCTGGAGGCACTGCACCATCCTGGGGTCTTGTTTGCAGCCACAGGAATGGCTGTTAGTGCCTGTGACTAGAGCTTTTGCTAGTCTCTGACCTTCACTGCTGGGTAATAGAGCCCGTCATGGTGCCACTGATCTGGCAACTGTTGTAATTTTCTTTGAAGAGGCTCTGCCCCAACAGTATCTAATAAGGTATTCTTATTTGATAGGGGTTGTAATTGTCTCCCTGATACTTCTATCTGTAACTTTCCTGTATGCTGGAGATAAGAGTCCACGTCTTGCTCCAACAGAGTACCAGTAGCTGGACACACTGCAAGCATAGTCATCCGGGATACCTCTGAATCACCCATATCTCATGAGGAGCATACCACTGACTACCATTACTGCCCCTTCAACAACTAGTGGACCAAACAAAAGGAAAACTCTTGTCTTGCCTTACCCTATTGCCATTTGCCCTCTTGACCAAAGCCCACACTTTGACAAGATCAGCTTATCATGGGGATCTACATCAAAGCTTTGCTAAAGTCCATGTGGATGATACCTACTACCCTGACTTCATAAATCCTCTTGGTCACCTCTTTGGAAAACTCAATCAAATTTGTGAGGCATTATTTCCCTCGCATAAAGCCATGATGACTACCTCTAATCAGCCTTTACCTTTTGAAATGCGGATAACTTAAGTCTCTTAGAATCCCTTTCAGTAACTTTCCTACCACACATGTAATGCTCATGAGACTATCTCCCTGGCTTATTGCTACTGGCTTTTTTAAATCCACTATTATCGTTGCTCACCTGTGGCTGCTGGAGATACAATAAACTTTCCTGGGCCCTAGGATTTCCTCTCTTGCTTCCCATCACATCCGGTCAGGCATAAATAATGTATTCAATTTGTGCGTTTCAAGGCTTTCAACATCAGCCCCTCCAGGGTATCATTGCCCCTCTTTGGGCTTTTGTGTCTTTTGCCCATACCTCATTGCTTCCTTTTGCCCTCCTGACTTCCTCCTCTAGTGTACTACATTCCTGATACTAAAAGGGATATACCTGATGGCAGCTGCCTATACCTGATGTAAGCCTCCTTTTTAAACCAAGGTTATCCCTTATGAACCAAAGTTCACTAATTTTGTCAGCCTTGCCTTTCACTCTAACAGGAACTCTCAAGTTTAAAGCCTCCTAATAGTGAGACTTCCCTTCGCCTGCAAACAGTCTCTCTCAGTCAACCTTGGCAAGATTCTGTTCAATGTCTTCCTAATTTGCCATTTTATATATTTAATTTGAAGACCAGTCCTATCTTTTTCCATAAATGTTTAAAGCGAACAGAATTTGGCTAATAGTCCCAAAATGCTGTCTCTTCCACAGCCTCATTTCCCAAGAGGAAGTTGAATGTATAGTAGAGTATTTGATATATTGCTTGTGAAAACTTTCCTGGACAGATTTAAATTCTGCTCCATTTAATCCCTTAGCACCATGGCAGACCCGGTCAATAATAGCAAAGCTAAAATCACTTATTGTTCCAACCTTATTACATTTCTACCTTTTGGTGACTTCCCCTCGTAAATGTTCTTCTAGTTATTGCTTACTATTGGGAGTAATCCTTATCTTCCCAAGTGTAGATGAGTCATGTTGTAATTTTTTCCAGTAATTTCTGGACTTTCTGGTCTGTATTTACAATGGCTTTACAATCCAGTCAAAGTCTGAGTCTGGATCTCAGAACCATTTGAAGGAAGGCAGCCTTGCATTAAGTTTGACAAATACACTTAGTGGCCAGTTAGACTCCTCCTGTACCAAATAAATTGGCCACAGGGTGTATGTGTGTTATCTGCTGCTGTAGCCCATCCACGTCAGGGTTTGATGTGTTGTGTGTTCAGAGATGGTCTCCTGCACATCACTGTTGTAACGTGTAATGTTGAATTTCTGTCGGCTTGAACCAATTCTCCTCTGACATCTCTCAGAAGCAAAGTTTTTTACCTCATAGAACTTAAGTTTACTGGATTTTTTTTTGTGTTTCTTGCACCATTCTCTGTAAACTAGAGACTGTTAGGTGTGAAAATCCCAGCAGATCAGCGGTTTCTGCGATACTCCAACCACTCTAACGTGCATCAATAATCATTCCATGGCCAAAGTCACTTAGATCACATTTCTTCATTCTGATGTTTGGTCTGACTAGCAATGAGCCCCTTGTCTGTGTGCTTTTATCCATTGAGATGCTGCCTTATGATTGGCTGATTAGATATTTGCATTAAAGGGCAGGTTAATGCCACTGTGTTCATGATCTGAGATTAAATAAGGTTTCATGTATTTGGAAAATAATTTAGTTGGTAACATTTTGAGCTTGCATTTTACATTGTAATTCATGTTGTGAAAATAGTTTTCTAAGCAAGCATTTGGAAAAGCGTGAACAGCCACATTACCATGGTGAGGCTTGTAACTGGGATACAGGCTACCTTCTGATCTTGAGCAACTTGGGTCAATTTACTGGCAGGTATTTTGGGGGGTGGGGGGAATAGTTACCGTAATTTATTTATCACAAATGGAAAAAGTGATTTTAGAAATCTTTTAACTCCTTTTAGAGTTCAAGCAACATTTGCTGGCCTGTACATCCAGTGCAGAAGATGTGGAACTTCTGAAGCGGGAGTTTGCTGAACAGAGGGAGCAAATCCAGAAGCAGCATGTTAGTGAGCTGGAGGAGTTAAAGAATTACTTTGATGCAAAACTGAAAGAGATGAAAGAGAAAAATGATGAGGAAGTTGCACAGTTAGAACAGCGCCTGCAAGAAGACACAAGACTGCCTCTTGGCATTGACTTCTCGAACCTAAGTCTAAACCAAACCACAGATCCAAGGTAGGACAACAGTTTTATGTTTCTGTTTCATACTACAATTAGTTTGATGTTGCCTTTACTTTGAATAAGTCTGAATTTAGTGAGAAAACCAGCCAATCATTTTGAAGGCAGTCCTGTAAGTACTGTGAAGCTCAGCATGGGCTAGATGGACCAAATAGCTTTTTTTCTATGACTATTACTGCAGAGTAGCAACAGTTATATTTTTATTTATCAAAAACTAATTCTTTGTTAATGTCATGAGCTCAGACAACAGGTGCAGCACACTTGGAGGAGAAGGTCATGGAAGCTAGGGAACTCCAGGTTGGAAAACAATTACAGCTTGAAACTTGCCAACATTATGAAAGAGGGGATGCTGGTGATGTTGAGGTAGATAAGTTGCAAGTCCTGACCAGGTCTATCTGGAGATGTTTCAGGAAGCAAGGGAAGAAATTGCAGGGAATCTGACAGAAAATTTTGTACTTTCCTTTGCCATGGGTGACGTGCTGGAAGACTGGAGGGTGGTTAATGTTGTGTTGGTTTAAAAAGGGCTGCAGGGCCATTACAGGGAACTACAGGTTAGTGAAACGAACATTAATGGTGGGAATGTTATTGGAGGGGATTTTAAGAGATGGGAGTGGAAGGGTGGAGATGATTAGGGATTGTCAACATGGCTTTGTACATGAGAAATCATGTCTTGTGAAATAGTGTTTTTTTTTCTTTTGAAGAGGTGACCAAGAGAAATGATAAAAGCAGGGCAGTAAACGTCTGCATGAACTTTATAGTAAGGCTTCTGACAAGGTCTCGCGTGGTAGGCTGGTCCAGAAGCTGAGATTGCAATGCAGAATTTGCTTGGTGGAAGATGACTGGCTGGTATTGAGTTGTTTTCGGATTGGAGGCCTGTGCCCAGTGGTGTGCTGGAAGGATCAGTGTTGAATGCACTGTTTGTCATATATATTAGTAAATTGGATGAAAACATAGCTGACATGATTAGTTAGTAGATGGAACCAAAATTGGTGGTATATCAAAGAGTGAAGAAATTGTCAAAGGTTAAACAGGATCTGGATCAACTGGGAAAATGGACCAAGCAATGGCTGATGGATTTTAACTTTGAGAGTAGAATAATATATTTTGTGAAATTAAACTTCAGTGGGCAGAATAAGTTGCTTAGCATGTATCATGGTTAAGAGGATCAGGTTGTGTTGGCCTTCAGTCAGAGAATTGAGTACAAGAGCCATCCGGTAATGTTGAAGCTCTACAGAACCCTGGGTTAGACCAGACTTGGAGTACTGTATTGTGTTCAGTTTTGGTGGCCTCATTATAGGAAGAATGTGGAAGCCTTAGAGAGGGTTCAGAGAATATTTACCAGGATGCTGTCTGGATTAGACACCATGGCTTAGGAGGACAGGTTGAGTGAGCTCGGGCTTTTCGCTTTAGAGTGGAGGAGGGTGAGGGCTGACTTTATAGAGATGTCAAGATAAGAGGTATAAATAGAATGGAGAGCCAGAGACATTTTCCCAAGGGGGAAATGGCTAATAGTTTTCGGGTGTTTGGAGGAAATTTTGGGGGGTGGTCAGAGGTAGGTTAGAATGCACTGTCAGGGTTGGTAGTAAAGACAGATACATTGGGATTATTTAAGAGACTCTTAAGCATAAGTATGAAAGAAAAATGGAAGGGAATGTGAGAGAGAAGGTTAGAATCATCTTAGATTGTCAAAAAGTCAGCACAACATGGTGGACCAAAGGGACTGTGCTGTGCTGAAGTGTTCTATGCTCTTCTGAACAGCTTTGATGGTCAAGTAATGATTTTTAGGTCCCCGGTGGATAACCAACCTTTAACGTTCTTATTGTGTGGCTGGCACAGTTAAGTCACTGGCCCAGAAGTTCACAGTTCATGGTTGGAAATGTCATTGTATGACTCTTTTGTGGCACAAGCTGTGTATCATTCCTTGACTGAATATTGTGCAAATCTTTCTGAATGTAAGTATGGACTGCTGAAGGAGTTAAAGATGGAACTAAGCATGTGATCATCTGTAGATAGCCCCACTTATGGAAGGAAGGCCATTAATGACCTGAGATAGTCATGTCTGGGACCAAATATCTTTCACTGTAATATACTGAAATGGAACAACTGACCTTCTATAATCACAGCCATCTTCCTTTGTGCAAGTTGTCACTGAAATGACGAGAATGCCATTGTTATGATACCCATTGACTAAACTGTGGCAACAAGGGGCCCTGGGCATACTGAAGCCATTGTTGTTGAGAGTGATGATTCTCATTTCCTTTCTGGGATATGGATTTTTGATGCTTTTTTTTTTGGCTTAATCACATCCAAAATTTAGCATTTATAAAATCTCCAAAACTTGATTATTCAATGTACTTGACTATGGAGTGTGTCATGAATGTTGTCCAACCTACCTGAAATCAAGTTAGATCAGAAAGCCACTTTGTAATGCTGCCACAATAGCATTCTTATTTCTGGTGTTGGACTTCATTGTCATCTCCGTCGATTATGTGCAGTTCTGCTGCTGGCCTGAGGTTCTACCTCCACTAATGTTTTGAGTTAATTTGTTAGCTTACTTCAGTTCTATATTGCTGTGTTTGATACTGGGTGGGAGATCTTGAGTAATCTGAAGCTGAATATTATATTAGTGTTGTATTGAGATTTGTTGTTATCTAATGGAATAAGAAGTGCTTAAATTTGTGTTTTGTTCTTGTAGTTTGTCTTTGTTGTCTTTTACGGACCTCACGGAGAAGAATTACTTCCAGCATAGGATTCAAATTGTAGAAGACTTGGCACAGAAGTTGGAAAAATACAAGGTAAATCCATAATATTACAAGGTTACTTACAACATTTCCGGAAGGAAATATTTTCTTTTTCCAAAATAACCATTACAAGACTGCCCTTAGCTAGATTAGAAAAGTCTAATGTTTACATAATTTTCTATTAACTGACATGAGTTCAGGTGTGGTGAAGGGGCTTCCCTCTGGCAGTGGACAGGTGTTTGAGAAAGTGTGCTGACCCTTCTGAATGCCTGGCTATGGTTCATTGTGCACTTAATCATGACACAATCATTTCCACCAATTAAAATGGTGTTTTATTTTGATCTACCAGCACTCCTGGGTGTGCTCTTAGTCACACAATATAATTGTTGACTTTTATTTATTTATTTATTTATTTTTATTTAGAGAAAAGGGAAGGGCTTGCTGTTGCTGCTCAAAGAGCTGCATTACCCATCAGCCCACCCCTATAACCCTAGCCTGATCACAGGACAATTAACCTACTAGCCGTTATATCTTTGGACTCACAGGAAACTGAAGAATCCAGAGGAAACCCATGCGCTAATGGGAAGGGCTTACAAACTTCTTACAGATGTCATCAGAATTGAATTCTGAACTCTGACGTTCCAAACTGTAATAACGTTGTGCTAAACTGTTTCGTTAAATTCCTCTGAAAAGGGCTCTTCAGCCCAAATTGTCCATGCTGACCACTGTCTTCCTGGCCTAATCCGTTTTGGTTGCATTTGACCTATGTTTGTCTGAACCTTTGTTATTCGCCAACCTGTCCAAATGCCTTTAAACGTTACAATTGTACCCTTGATCCACTTACCCACTCACCTCTGTCTGGAAAAGATTTCCTCCAATCCCCTTGAAATCTATCTTTCCTTAACTTAAAACCAATGCCTTTTGGAATCCCTTATCCCAGGAGAAAGACAGTCCATCTGATCTCCGCCCCTCATGATTCAAGGTCACCCCTTGGCCGACTCCTCTCCAGTGAAAACAATCTTTCCTACCTTTGGTCCTCATCTTATCAACATCATTATGAATCATTTCTGCACGCTTTTGACCTTAATTGCATCCTTCCTGTAGTACGGCATTGTGCACAATATTCCAGGTGTGATCTCACTAGCTTCTTAAACAGTTGTAATATGCCATCCTAGTTCTTGTACACATCTCAATTGTTTTTACTTAAAGGAAGTTTCAATGTTAATGTTCCACTCTCGGTATAGCTTCCTTCATGCCGTAAGAAATTAGTATCACAGGTGATAGCTACTCTCTTATGGAGTTAGCCATTCTTGAGGATGGTATAGGTCAAAGTTTTCTGAACTTGTGGCTAGCAGGTTCATTCAATTATACCTGGAAGTGAGGGTTGTTGTTATTTAGTCCGGTGGTGACATTACCCTGTATTCCCATAAGCAGTCAAGCACATGCTACTCTTTCTATCATGCACTTTAATTGATCAATCTAAGAACAATGGAGGTCTAAAGGGATTTTGAGTCCAGGCGCTTGGGTCAATTAAAATTTATGAGAGGATTAAAATGGAAAGCAACATAAATCTTGCCGTACACGATCCCTGTCCAGAATGCAGTGGACATCCCTGGCAATTAGTCCCTGCTGGTCATGGCATGGGTGCTTTTTGAGATTCATCTACTCTTTCCATTGAAGAAGACAAGCCCACTAAAAATGTGTAATTAAGATGGGACAGGGATATGCAACCAGTTATGATGGCTCCCTGGAGGTCTGTAATTGTTTCTGCTTTTCTTCAGGAAGAAATAAAAATGCTTCAGCTGCAGCTGGAGGAGAAACACAAGCTGGAGGCGGCAGACTCTTTAATGCATCAAGAGAAGCTGGAAGCAATTGAGAAAGAGCTGTTAGAACGACATTTGGCAGAGACTGAAAGGCTGAAGATAAACCACTGCCAAGAATTAGAACAGTTGCAAGGTCGACTTTCTGAGGAACATCTCAAAGGTAGCAAGCCCTCAGAAAGATAATTTTGCCATAAATATGGGGTCCTCTTTATCTGGGTTGTATCAGATATCTTGTTTGCATCTAGTAAAGTACCATAATAACTTGCTTTTTGAAGCTAATGTGCATCATTACAAGACTTCTTGGAAAGTAGAAAACTACAAATGCTGCAGATTTGAAACCACTTGACAAATCAGAGAGTTCGCTGGAGACGATTGGTCATGACCTGAAATGTTAACTTGTTTCTCTCTCTACAGATGCTGGTTGACCCGAACTAATGGTTCAATTCCAAAGCATGGTTCTTTTTCAATAAGCAGGGAAGCCATTGATGTGGGTGTTGAGATCAATTACTCAGGGTTTGGCATGAATTGTTTTGCATAGCTGAAAAGTATAGATTTTCAGAACAATTTGAAGTAGTAGCTATGAGAAGCTTGTGCCAAATATGTCAAGGGACGGTGTTTACTGGCATAGGACCACTTTAGGCTCCTTGTTATGGACATTTTATTATTGGTCTTGGGAATTAAAAGGTGTAGGTCAAAGCATACAGCAGGTCAGGCAGCATTTGTGGAAGGACGAACAGGAGGCATATCGGGTACAAGAGCCTTTGTCAGAACAGAGAAAGAGAGAAAGCACGATAGTTTCAAGTTGCAGAGAAGATTGGGCAGGTAAGCAGAAGGAATGCAGCTAAAGCTACAGCAATCTAGTGCCCCACAATTCAGCCGTTCTGATGGTTCATCGTCCATCTGTCAGATGATTACATTGCATGCTCCCATTCACAAAGGGTCCTGGTGGCTGTCCCTATTTAAATTAACCTAGTTCCATAATAGTTATTATAGTACAATGTAAAATCCAGATACTAAAATAATTTATAGGGTTTTTAAAGTCTAACTAAGACAGTAATCCTGAAAATCTGCTAGTTTGGTACAACAAAAGTCTTGAGTTTGTTAGGTTATCATAGTTTTACTGCAACTCTGATAGGTATCCCAGGGAGATACATTATCAAAAGTTCAAAAGTAAATTATTGTCAAAGAATGAGATTCATTTTCCTGCAGGCATTCACAATGGAACAAAGAACTACAATAGAATCAATGAAAGCTATATATAAAGACTGATGTGCAAAAGACAAACCTTGAATACAAAAAAAAAGGACAAATGACTAACACCTATAGCATGAGTTGTAGAGACCTTGAATGTGAGTCCATAGGTTGTGGAATCAGTTCAGTGTCGAATGAAGTTACCCATGCTAGTCCAGGAACCTGGTGATCGAAGAGTAATATGTGTTCCTGAAACTGGTTGTGTGGGACTCATTGACTCATGGCTTCTGTATTTCCTTCCTGAGGGCAGCAGCAAGGAGAGTGTGGCCTAGGTGCTGAGCGTCCTCAATGATAGATGCTGCTTCCTTGTGGCAGTGTTCCTGGTTGATGTGTTCAGTGGTGGGGAGGGCCTTTCCTGTGATGAACCTGGCTGTATCCACTACTTTTTGTGGACTTTTCTGTTCTTAGGCATTGATGTTTCCATACCAGGTAGTGATGCAGCCAGTTGGGTTGCTCTCCCATATGCACCTATTGAAGTTGGTCAAGGTTTTAGATGACATGGAAGTCATCTGGTTGATGAATTAATGCAATCAGAGGATGAGAAGTATTCCTGAGGGTGAGCTAGTGAAACTAGTAATGAACTACAGAGCTGAAACATGCCCAGCAGGACAAGCTATTGGAGAGCAAAAATTAAACCACTGTTAGAGATGGTTGACTTAAAGCTGAAATGGTCAGAACTGATGAGGACAGGAAAAGCTGAAGTTCTCGAAAGTGATACTGGATCTGAAAGAGTGTAGCATACCCAGAAAATGAAATATTGTTCCTCGTGCTCCAGAGTAGGCCTTAGATGGTGAGCAATAGGACACAGAGGAATGCGGTAGAAAAGAGATCAGGGAGTACAGATCCATAATTCCTTGAAAGTGGTGTCACAGGTAGATGGGGTCATAAAGCTTTTGACACTTTGGTCTTCATAAATCAATGTATTGAGTACAGAAGTCTGGATGTTATGTTGAAATCGTGAAATGGGGACACCTCTTTTTCCATTATTAGGGAGAGAGCGAGCCTGTGGTATGTCGAATTACCGGGTGAACGAGTAGTCTTTGGGGTACTGCAAGTCTGTGGCTTTATTGATGCTTTGCTGCAGGTGTGGATGCTTTTTTGCTGGTGGGAGTGCCTGGTGGGGTGGCTTTGGGGTTCTAACATTTAACTCATTTATTCTTTGGGCATTCCTCTGTTTTCATGGATGTTTGCAAAGAAAAAGAATTTCAGGGTGTATATTGGATGTATTTCTCTGACATTAAATTGAACTTGCCTATTGAAATTGTATAAGATGTTGGTGAGGCCTAATTTGGAATATTGTGTCCCATTTTGGTTACCTATCTACATGAAGGATGCCAACAAGATTGAAAAAGTGCAGAGAAGTTTTAGAAGGATGCTGCCAGGACTTGAGGACCTGAACTATGGGATTGAATAGGTTAGGACTTCATTGCCTGGAATGTAGAAGATTGAGGGGAAATTTTACGAGGCAAATGAAGTTGAGGGTTATAGATAGGGTTAATGCAAGCAGGTGTTTTCCACTGAAGTTGGGTGAGACTACAACTGGGGGTCATGGGTTAAGTGTGAAAGGTGAAATACTTAAGAGGAACCAGGAGGGGAAACCACTTCACTCAGGGTGGTAAAAGAGTGGAATGAGTTGCCAGCGCAAGATGTGGATGTGGGGTTGATTTCAACACTTAAGAGAAATTTTGGATAGGTACATAGATGAGGGGAATGGAGGGCTATGGTCTGAGTGCAGGTTGATGGGACTAGGCAGGTTAATGGTTTGGTACAGACTAGATATCCCAAAGGGCCTGTTTCTGTGGTGTTCTGTGACCCTAAGCTTGCATTAGGTGTCATAGTAACAGTATAAATGGAAACAAACAGGAGTTAGATGGAAGGTGTATGGAGAGTTAATGTGGCAGGCAACCGGAAGCTCATGGTCACCTGTCTGGACTGGATATATGCACTTTGCAAAGTAGTCACATTTGTTTTCTCAAATGCAGAGGAGGTCACTTAGTGAACATTGAATGCATAATATTTGAAGAAGTGCAAGAGAATTGCTGCTTCTTCTGGTAAGGCTGATGTACCTATATGATGACATGAGAAGGGAAGAGGTGAAAGGACAGGTGCTGCTTCTCGTGCAGTTGCATGCGAGAGTGTGGTAAGGAGTTTACTGGTTGTGGAAAGGGTGGAACAGGTAGTACAAAGGGTAATGCTGAGAGAGAAGGTCAAAATGTGCCTGGTGGAATATTGTTGAAATGGGCAAAAATTGTGAAAGATGATCCATTGAGTGATTTTTCCTGATGAAGTGGGAGGTAAGGACTGAGTGATCAATATCCATACTGCCTAGGAGCAGGGATGGGGATGAGAAACAGATGAGATGCTTTCAAGGTAGCTGTCAACTATGGTAAAGGGGAAATCACAGTACCAGAATTTAGGAAGCAGGCGGCACCTTGGAGGCACACATGCATAGGAAGTTCATTGTTCTTTGTGGATCGCCATTTCCCCAACTCTGGAAAAACATCCATTTCACTGCTATAAACACCATGCTAATTTTAACTTGTGACAAATCCAAAATATGTTTCATTTTAAAGAGATTACCAGATTGCGACTCCAGTGTGCACAGCAGACTGCTCGAGAGGTGGAGGTGCAGGTTAATGAGCGGCTCTGTCATTTAGAAGAGGAGAAGGCTCAAAAGTGTGCTATGATAGATGCTGAAAGAGAGAAGAGTGCTTGCCTGAAAGAAGAGATTGAAAATTTGAAGAGAGATCATGCAGCGGCCCTGCAGCAGCTCACTGAACAGCATGAGGAAAGGATGCTGGAAATGGTGCAGGTAAATTCTAGTAATTGGAAATTTCATCTTCTTGTGCATTGGCTATTTTTCCCAACTTGCTCAACTTAAACAGCAACAATAAAGTGGCTACTACTTTGTCACTCTGCTGTCAAATGAGCCTAACTGGAGTCCAGCTCTTCGCTTGCAATGACAGTGCAGGTGGAGAATTAAAACACTTTCAAAAGAGTGAATAAAACATTATTTGCTGCCTTTTGGCAGAAGGCACAGGAATGGAAGACCAACAACTCCAGGCTCAACAACAACTTCTTCCCCACTGCTTTCAGGTGTTGAAATGCTGTAACTCTGCTTTGGTCTATACTTATTTCTCTCTTTAACTTGTGTTTGTTTTGTTGCGTGGTTATAATTTGTTGGCATGTGGCCAAGTGGTTAAGGTGTTCGTCTAGTGATCTGAAGGTCGCTAGTTTGAGCTTTGACTGAGGCTGTGTGTGTGTCCTTGAGCAAGGAACTTAACCACACATTGCTCTGTGACGACACCGGTGCCAAGCTGTATGGGTTCTAATGCCCTTCCCTTGGACAACATCGGTGGCGTGGAGAGGGGAGACTTGCAGCTTGGGTAAATGCCAGTCTTCCATTCTTAAAAAAAACTCTGCCCAGGCTTGTGCCCTGGAAACTTTCCAAAACACAAATCCATGGTCTATCAAGACTACCAGAGGTCTACATACAGTTATAATTGGACTGCAAAATAAACATTCAAAACTTGCTATGGCATGATAGTGTAGCAGTTAGTGTAACGGTATTATAGGGCAAGCAACTCAGGTTCAATTCTGCCGCTATACGAAAGGGGTTTGTACACTTCCCTGTGACCCTGTGCAGTTCCCCTGGGAGCTTCATTTCCTCCCACCTTCCAAAAAGATGGGAGTTAATTGGTCACATGGATGGAAATGCCTGTTACCATGCTGCATCTCTCTGTAAATGGAAAAAAATAATTTGTCAATTGAAATTTCTTTTAACTTGTTTCTGTAATGTACTGCATTGCTGCTGCAGAGTTAGTTTTCACAACGTCTAGACCGTCTGTGTATGTCTATGACAATAAACTTGGAACAACTTTCAGTGCATCTCCCAAAGAAGGTAACCTTCACCAGCTTCCACAAAAGCCTTAATGCAATTGCAATAGTTTGTATGCTTCAGTCCTCTTACTCATGTATGGTATAAAACAGTTCATTCTGTTATTTCTTTGTCTCCAGAATAAAGCCCTGTTGCTGAAAGAAACAAGCCAAGAGCTTGAGGCCAGCAGAGAGGCACTGGCTAAGATGCAGGAATGTGCAGTGGAAAAAGAACAGGAGCTGAACATTCTGAGGGAAGAGCTACAGGCCAGTGCCGAGAGGAGACTATCTGCCTTGCGCGATGAGCTGACCAATGAGTTTGAGGAGGAATGCCAAGCAATGAAACAGGAATTTGACCAGAAAGTGGCAGGAATGAATCAGATTCAGGAGGAACAGAGTGCTACCATTTCTAAACTCGAGACACAGCTGAAGGAAGAAAAGAACCATTTGCTGCAGCTCCAAGATAGTCTGACAAATGAACAGTCACCAGAAATAGTGGTGATTCGACAGAAAATCCAAGCGCAATTTGACACTGAACTTGCAGTGGCCAAGTCTCTGATGGCAGAAGAGCTTGAGAAACTCCATGTTAGTGTACAGGAGCAATCATCTCAGAAACTCCTGGAGGTACAGAATAGGTCAGTGGCACTCAAGCACAGTATGGGAATAGAAGGTCTTGTATATTGAACTTCAGCATAAATGATACAGATAGTTATAAGAAAAAAGGGAAGGATTTAAAAAAAATCTTCTGCCTTAATCTAGTATATTTTGAAGCCGCAGTAAAATCTGAGAACTTCTGTTTACTTTGCTAATTTTTCATGTTTACCTATGACATGGGTAGCTATTTGGCCAACCAAGCTCTGTTAGCTCGAAGATCAATCCTATTCCCTCACTTATCTGTGCAGCATATGGTCATTCACACAGCTGTTATAAGACCATAATACATAGGACTAGAATTGGGCTATTTGGCCCATCAAGTCTGCTCTGCCATTCAAACATGGCTGATTTGTTGTTTTTTCCCTCTTAACCTCATTCTCCTGTGTTCTCCCTGTAACCTTTGACACTCCGCTGCTGTCTGTAGCAAAGAAGAAATGTCTCCTCATCTGTTCCAAATAGATGTCTTTATATTCTGAGGCTATGTACTCTGGTCTTTAACTCTCCCACTACTGGAATTACTGGAATCATCCTTTACACATACATTCTATCCAGGACTTTCAACATTCAGTAGGTTTCAATAAGATCCTCCCCTCATCCTTTTAAACTCCAGAGAATACAGGCCCAGAGTCATCAAATGCTCCTTATGCATTTATCTTGATCATTATTGTAAACCTCCTTTGAACCCTGTTCAATCACAGCACATCTTCTGATAATGAGCCCAAACTGCTGACATTCAAATTCAAAGTATGGAGAGCTGAGCCCTGAGGTAACTGAGAACACCACACTTGCGTTTCCAGTCATTCAGTTCATTAACTGTGATATTCTGGTGGGTGGAGTTGACATGTCCAGATTACGTATTGCTCTCCTTTGTTGGTCTTCCTTTCCATTCTCCAGCAGATGATGTGAAGTTGTTTTTTTGTGCTCAGACAGAAATTAACTGTTTACTTCTATCTGCATGTGTCTAACATGATGGAAGTATTCAGCAAAGCATGAGGAAAGAATAGTGAAAGAACATTTAGTAATTCTGGAAGTCATTCGTAGTGTTGCCTGGTAGGATTTAAAGTAGTCCCCTTTGAATTCAGAGGTTTATTTCTCTATGGTATTTGTTTCCTCCACTCGTGGCTAGTGAATTGCTTGCTTGTGGTTCAAGCAGGATCCAAGATTTTAGAGCTTCATCTACAGCATTTTTATTGTAATATCTTGTGCTTGTTATGCATCTGTAGGAATGTTATTTGTGGTTGGAATAATGGAATCACTTAATATTGAAGTAAGTTTGATTTGGATAAACGTTTCTATATACCAATTTTGTTTTTACACACACTTTATCATAGGTTCATGGAAGAGCACAGGCAGATGATGGACAAGTTTATGTCTGAACAAGAGGCTCTTCTCCAAGAGTTGAAGGTGAGACACACAGAAGAGTTAGAAACTCAAAATCAGCATCTGACAGAAAAGTACCTTAATCAAATAGAGGACTTGAAAGCTGAAATGTTCACAAAGCATCAAGCTGAAATGGAAGCTTTGGAGAATACAAAGTTGGCTGCTTTGGATAGCTTAAGACTGAAGCATGCGTCAGAGCTGGAAGATGTTGCAAGTAAATATAAATCTGAGATTCAGCGTTTGAAAGAAGATTTAAAAACCTGTCAGGATGAGTTGGAGAGATTTAACAGGGAAAGCGCTGACAAACAACTTGAAATTAATCAGTTGAAAACTGAACATGAGGCTGAGCTGATTAACACTCAGGAGAAGATCCGAAAGGAACTGGCTACCATTCATGTGGAAAAATTCAAAGCTATGGCTGCAGAACTGGAGGGAATTCATAAGGTTGGCTTCTTGTGTGCTTTGATCCTTAACCATAAGTTGTGCATTTAATATTCGTTTTATAGTTACTGTGATCTTCAAAATGTTAGTCTTATTAAAAGTTCCTTTTATTGAGACAATACATGCAGCGACAAACTATAATCCTCTTTAATGAACTGCAAAAGTAATTAACAAGAAAGCATAGCCTTCTAATTGTCTACTGTATGTAAATCTTACTCAGTATTAGTTCAATATTATGTTTATCTTACAATAATAAATATTTGTAATTTACTAAACTCTTGGCACACACTCCATGCTGCTTTTCCAGATATAAATTCTGGCATCCACATATCATAAAATTAAGGAAACATGTAAAGTTTGAAATAGTCTTGCAATCTGTATTGTGCTTTTTTTTTTGGCTCTATGAAACCAACTTGCTTCCTGCTCTTTCTCTGATTCCGTTAAGTTTTTCATTGTTAACTACTTATTTTCATTTCAAGTTATTTATTGAAATAGTTTCCACTATTGTGCTTCCACTAAAACTGGCCATGCAAGTAGACAGGGTGGTAAGGAAAGAATATGGCATGCATGTTTTCATTAGTCAGGGCATGAGTGCAAGTGTAAGGGATTCATGTTAGACTGCCCTTGTATGTGTGCAATTTTGGTCGCCGCCTTATAGGAAAGAGATGGGGACTTTGGAGAGGTTGCAGACAATGTTCACCAGGGTGCTGACTCAATTGGAGAGTATGAGTGCAAGGAGAATGCACAAATTTGCGTTGTTTTCTCTGAAGTGACGAAGGCTGAGGGGAGACCTAAGAGAAGTTTATGAGATTATTCAAGGTATAGACGAGGTAGGCGGTCAGAATCTTTTCTCCAGCGTAGAAGTGTTAAGTACTAAAGGACGTACATTTAAGATAAATGGGGAAAATTTAAAAGGGATGATAGTTTTTTTTAAAAAACACAAGTTGTGGCTGTTTGAAACGGGCTACTGCAGAGAGTGGTAGTAGTGCTTTTTAAGAGCTGATTAGATAGACACATAGATTGGACATGGAATTAGGAATATGAATCGAGGCCAGGGAGAAGAAAATTAGCTTAATTTGGCTTGGTGTTCAGTACAGATATTGTGAAGTCAAATGGTGTGTTCCTGTACCGTATTGTTTCTGTTCTGTTCTCCAGATAGTTTTCAGAGAAAAAAGCTTTTGAATTAGAGAAAAGTAACTTAGTAGACCTGTTGCACTGTTTACCTTGTAATGAAGCAAATTGCCTTTAATTTGTATTTCCAAATTTGTCATTGAAGTGGCATAAATATAAAAAACTTGAAGTATCACTTTTAAGAGTAAGAACTTTGATTTTCTTGTTGTCTTTACAACCTCAGGCAGATTTGGAGGCAGCTCTGAGCAAACAGAAAGGTTCACTGGAGCAGGAGCATCAGAAGCGCCTGGATGTGATTCGGGATGAGGTTCTTCTCCTTGAAGAGCAGCACAAGCAGGCTCTCGCTGAGCTTCAAGTACTTCAGCATGCAGAGCTGGAGAAGCAGAAAGAGGAATATGTACGGAAGCTAGGTGAAGAGCTGGAGAAGATTCAAGTGCATCATCAAAAAGAACAGGTTAGTAGCGTTCAGCTCATTCCATGGATGCTGAAACTTCTGTCATTTGCTTCTGCTGGTGATTAAAAATTTATTTTCATTAATCTGAAAGGAGAACCCCAGCCTTAACAAATAGACATTCCCTTTGTTCTTTCTATTCCTCTCCCTGGCTTTAACTTAAAATATTTATTTAGAGATACAGCTGGTAACAGGCCCTTCTGGCCCAATGAGCTCTCACTGCCTAATTAACCTACTATTTCTAATGCCTTTGGAATGTGGGAAGAAGCTCAAGCACATGGTCATGAGAACATATAAGCTCCTTACAGACAGCAGTGGGAATCGAACCTGCATTGCTTGCGCTGTAATAGCATTACACTGTTGATTCCAGGATTTGAGTACAGGAGCAGGGAGGTTCTACTGCAATTGTACAAGGCCTTGGTGAGACCACCCCTGGAGTATTGTGTGCAGTTTTGGTCCCTTAATATGAGGAAAGACATTCTTGCCATAGAGAGAGTACAGAGAAGGTTCACCAGATTGATTCCTGGGATGGCAGGACTTTCATATGAAGAAAGACGAGTGTCTAGGCTTATACTCACTGGAATTTAGAAGATTGAGGGGGGATCTTATTGAAACGTATAAGATTCTAAAGAGATTGGACAGGCTTAATGCAGAAAGATTGTTTCCGATGTTGGGGAAGTCCAGAACGAGGGGTCACAATTTAAGGATAAAGGGGAAGCCTTTTAGGACCAAGATAAGGAAAGAAACTTCTTCACACAGAGAATGGTGAATCTGTGGAATTCTCTGCCACAGGAAACAGTTGAGGCTAGTTCATTGGCTATATTTAAAAGGAAGTTAGATATGGCCCTTGTGGCTAAAGGGATCAGGGGTATGGAGAGAAAGCAGGTACAAGGTTCTGAGTTGGATGATCAGCCATGATCATACTGAATGGCGATGCAGGCTCGAAGGGCAGAATGGCCTACTCCACCTATTTTCTATGTTTCTATTAGAATGTTTACCCTTGGCATCACAGTAAGATTTGAATTGAGTAAGGCATCCTTGAAGGTGAAGGTAATAAGCATTACACTGGCAAGCAACTAAGTAGATGTATGAAGGGTGTGTGAGAGATAGTTGGAAGTTCAGCATCCTAGTTTCAGAAAGTTGTTGCTGGGGATCTTGATGAAATTGTTTCATCAGTAAACTGTATTGATTGTAACAGAAACTTGTTAATTTGTAAAACATCTTCAGTAACAGTAGATTTTAAAAGTTTTCTTCGGAGTGTTGGAACCTAAACCTGAATCAGATTTGCGATTGGCAATGTTATGATATATATCAGGAAAGCAGGTGAAAGAGGTAGGTTTAAGGACTGCCTTAAAAACAGGCAGAGAAGTTCAGGGAGGGTATTTCAGAACTTGGAGATTTGGTATTTAAAGACTGTCACTAATGGTGATGTGATTAAATTTGAGAGCAAGAAGTAGAGTTAGAGTCCTTGAACGTGAAGAGGTTAAAGATGGAGATTTATGGATCATATAGGTGGGTTTGAAAACGAGGGTGAGAAACTTTGTTCAAGTACAGTGGTTAATGAAACCAGATGTGAGTTTAGAGTTATAGATCACTTCAAGTTAACAGAACAATGGACAGCAAGAAAATTGTTGGAATAGAAATGGGAATATTTATGTATATTTACACTTCATCAGAAATCTTCATGAAGTAATAGCTGGTCAACATGAAGGTTCAAGCTAAAAAGAAGTCTCAATTTCTGCAGAGGTCGGTGAAGAGGTTTACCAGGATGCTGCCTGGATTAGAGGGCACGTGCTGTAAATGAAAGGTTGGGGAAGCTTGATTTGTTTTCTCTGGAGTGGAGAAGGCTGAAGGGAAATCTGATCGTGGTTTATAAAATTATGATAACCTATGTAGAGGAGATGGACATTATGTTTTTCCCAGTGTTGAAATGCCTAATATTAGAGGGTGTGCATTTAAGGGGAAAGGGGGTAAGTTCAAAGCAGATGTAAAGGGCAAGTTATACTGCGGAGGATACCTAGAATGTACTGCTTGGAGGGGTGGTAGAGACAGGTACACTGTGGATTTTTAAGAGATGTTTATATTAGCACAGGAATGTAAGGGAAATGCAAGGATATGGACATTATGTAGGCAGAAGGCAGTTTAGTTAGCCATTTGATTACAAATTTAATTGGTTTGGCACAACATTGGCCTGTTTATGTCCTGTACTATTCTATGATCAACAGTTAAATCACCTGTAACATCCTGATAGTCGCTATTGATCAAAAGCTTAACAACCTGCCCTATAGATAGCATTTGTATGCAATGGTAGAATTGCTATAGGAAGCAGGATACGCTGGGTATGCTGCAGTGAATGATGCATCATTTGATTCCCCAAAGCTTTCCTTAGTTTCGGGCATGTTAGGAATGTGTTCACACACATTATTTGTCAGAGTGGTGCTCAGGACAACACTAAAGAACTGTTGAGGCATTTGGATGAAGCCATCAATTGATGGCAATCCACCACCTTAAAAAACATAATTTGCCCAAAATTAGCTTCAGATAGTTGCAATGTTGGTCATTGCAAGGTGCATTGCAGCAACTTTGTCTTCAACATCCCTCAAACCAAAAAAAGCTTGACCTCCAAGAAGGAAAGGACAAGCAGTTACGTGGGAGCACGTTTCAACTCTGCAATGGAAAAGCATTCATGACTTAATTGCAGTTTAGAAGAAAGTTTGCATGTAGAATTGGACATTAATGCTAATTTTAAAGGCCATAATGATGATTCATTTATCATAGAATGTATAAATTATGCACCCTTGCGATTTGCTTGTTCACAGGTATAGTAATTACATTATTGAGTAATTCAGGTTCCTGGGAAAATGTGGATACCAGTTCAAATCCGAAAACAGCAGTGGAAAACAAAGTTAATCTGGTGTTAAAACCTAGATTAAATAATCTGTCATCGATGAAACCATTCTGTTAAAACTTTGCACCTTCTCAAAGAGCTTCACTTTTGTTAATAACATGTGGTGACCAGAACTACATGGAGATATGGATTTTAACTTTCTGTTGAATTTAATAATAAAGTTTTATTTTAAATTATCTCAAATCCTTACAATTGGTTTAGAAACTCAACTAGCACATTTCTGGATGATTTTGTGGGGTGTTAAAATAGTTTGCAAAATCTTACTATTTTGCAATTTAATATAGAATGTAGAACAATACAGCACAAGTATAGGCCCTTCAATCCATGCTGCAGTGCTGAACTAATTAAATTAGTAATTAAATACCTAACTAAACTAATCCTTTCTGTAGATAACATGTCCATTCCTATCATTTCCTGTAGATTCATGTGTCTATGTAAAGTGTTTCTTGACTGCCTCTATCATATTTCCTTCACCAACACACCTTGCAGGGTGGGTGGGAGGGTGTGTGTGTGTGTATGTATACATACACACATACACACAGTGGTATGCAAAAGTTTGGGCACCCCTGGTCAAAACTTCTGTTACTGTGAATAGTTAAGTGAGTAGAAGATGAACTGATCTCCAAAAGTCATAAAGTTAAAGATGAGACATAGTAAAAATGAGACAATGTTTTCCAGGACCATGGTGTTACATGACACAGTACAAAAACTAGACTGAACTATGTAAAAAAAAAAGAAACCACAGAGAAAGTTACACTAAACTACAGACCTACACAGGGCTACATAAAGTGCACAAAAACAGTTCAGGCATTACAATAAAGAATAAACAGGACAGTAGGGCAAGGTGTCAGTCCAGGCTTTGGGTATTGAGGAGTCTGATAGCTTGGGAGAAGAAACTGTTACATTGTCTGGTTGTGAGAGCCCGAATGCTTTGGAGCCTTTTCCCAGACGGCAGGAGGGAGAAGAGATTGTATGAGGGGTGTGTGGGGTCCTAAACAAGCCTGATGCATTTTGGAAACAAGTCCTGTGGACTGATGAAGTTAAAATAGAACTTTTTGGTCACAATGAGCAAAGGTATGTTTGGAGAAAAAAAGGTGCAGAATTTCACGAAAAGAACACCTCTCCAACTATTAAGCACGGGTGGATCGATTATGCTTTGGGCTTGTGTTGCAGCTAGTGGCACAGGGAACATTTCACTGGTAGAGGGAAGAATGAATTCAATTAAATACCAGCAAATTCTGGAAGCAAACATCCTACCGTTTGTAAAAAAAAGCTAAAGATGAAAAGAGGATGGCTTCTCCAACAGGATAATGATCCTAAACACACCTCAAAATCCACATGGACTTCCTCAAGAGGCGCAAGCTGGAGGTTTTGTCATGGCCCTCACAGTCCTCCAACCTAAACGTCATCGAAAATCTGTGGGTAGACCTCAAAAGAGCAGTGCATGAAAGACGGCCCAAGAATCTCACAGAACCGGAAGTCTTTTGCAAGGAAGAATGGGCGAAGATCCCCCAACAAGAATTGAAAGACTCTTAGCTGACTACATATATATATATATGTGTGTGTGTATATTTCTATACGTAGATGCTCACACACACCTTTGAACTTGGTCCCTGTCACTTTAAATTTAGGCTCTGGTGTTGGCCATTCAACCCTGGGGAAAAAAACTACTGGCTGTCTACTCTATGCCTCTCAATCTTAATAACCACCTTTGTAGCTCCATGGAGACTAATCAAAATATACCCAACTTATCCTGATAACACGTGCCCTCTGATCCAGGCAGCATCTTGGTAAACCTATTCTGCACCCTGTCCAATTCTTCAACATAATAGGACAGCCAGAAATGAATGCAGTACACCAGATGTGGCCTAACTAGAATTTTAAAAACAGAATAATACAGCATGTTATGTTATTTTGATCTTATAAACCTACTCAATGATCATCCCTTCTACATAGCTCATAATCTTCAATTTTTCTTCCAATATGTGCCTTTCTAAGAGTCCCTTCAACATTCCTAATATAACAGCCACTACCACTACAACCAGCAGTGTATTCCAGGCACATACCGCTATGTGGTGGTGGGGGGTGGGGGGGGGAACTGCCTCTGACATCTTCCCTAAACCTCTACTCATCTTAAACGGATGATCTCTGGCATTAGCCATTGCCACCCAGGAGAAAGGGCACTGCTGCCGATGCTATAATCTTATGCACCTCCATCGAGTTGCCTCTCATTCTCCTTCACTACAAAGAGAAAAGCCAAAACTCATTCTGCCTTTCTACATAAGATATGTTCTGTAGTCCAGGCAGCATCCTAAATCTCCTGACCTTTGGTAGTTTCCACATCCTTACAATGAGGCAACCAGAACTGAACACAATATTCCAAGTGTACTCTAACAAGAGTTCTATAGAGCTGCGGCATTATCTTGTGACTCTCGAACTCAGTGCCCTGATTAATGAAGGCCAACACACCATACATCATCTTAAACACCCAATCAACTTGCACTGCAACTTTGGACTTGGAGCCCAAGATCCATGAGTTCTTCCTCACAACTAAGAATCCTGCCATTAGCCCTGTACTCTGTCTTCAAGTTTGAGCTTCCAAAGTAAATCACTTCATACATTTCTGGATCTTACTCCATTTACAATTCTCATCCTAGCTCTGTATCCGGTCTATGTCCCAATGTGACCTACAACAACCTTCTACAGTCTCCACGACACTACCAACTGTCATGTCATCTTCACCCTTACAAACCCAACCTTCCACTTTCTCGTCCAGATTATTTTTAGAAATCACAAGAAGCAGAGGTCCCAGAACCATCCCTGCAGAACAGCACTAGTCACAGATTACAGGCAGAATACACTGTTACCACACTCTGCCTTCTGTGGACAAGCCAATTCTGAATGCACTCAGCCAAGTTTCCTTGAATCCCATACCTCCTGACTTTCTCAATCAGCCTGCCATGTCAAATTTTATGAAATGCCTTATACACATCTGCTGCTCTACGCTCAATTTTTGTCATGTTCTCAAAAATCTGCCCCTCACAAAATCATGCTGACTGTCCCCAATAAGACTGTTTCTCCAAATGCTTATAAGTTTTGCTACTAAGAATCCTCTCCATTAGTTTGCCCACCACTGGCATAAGAATCACTGATCTACAATTCCCAGGATTATCCCTATGCTCTTCCTTCAACAAAGGAACATTTGTTACCTTCCAATCATCTACTACAACTTGTGTTAGAACACAGATTATCTTCACCCCAGCAATTTCTTCCCTCACTTCCTATAGTAAACTGGGGTATATCCTGTGTGACCCTGTGGAATTATCTATCCTAATGATTTTTCAAAAACTGCAACCCTAAAACTCTTAACCTTGAGATGCTCCAACATATTAACCTGTTTATGCTGACCTCACATTTGTCAAGGTTCCTCTCGCTGGCAAACACAGATATTGATGCAAGTATTCATTAAGACCCTCTCCTACCACCTCTGACTCTAGTCACGTTATCCCCCTTTATCCCCATCTTTAGTCCTCTCTTCACTCCAGTTATCCTCCTGTTCTTCACATATGGATAGAATATCTTAATCCTATTTGCCATAACCTTCATGTTACCTTCTAACTCTTAAGTTCGTTCTTAAGTTCCTTTTTGGCTACTTTGTAATTCTCAAGAGCTTTGTCTGATTTTTGCTTCTTATAACTTAAATATGATTCCTTCTCGACTAAATGTCCCACCTCTCAACCATAGTTCTCTTGCCCTTCCATCCTTTCCCTATCTAATGGGATAACCTATCCAAACCCCTTGCAAGTGCTTCCTGAACAACCTTCACACTTCTGTTGTGCATTTTTCTGAGAACATTTGCTCCCAATGTATGTTCCATGACATTTTCTCTCTGCAGCTGTGATGCTATCCCTAATTGGTAATGCTGCTCCCCTCCCTATTCCTTTTGAAGCAACCCCAGAACGTCAGGTTGCCATACCTGTCCTCGCAGCAGCCAAGTATCAGTATTGGCCACAAATTGTACGGATCTATGCTCTAAGTTCATCCCCGTTTTTACTTAATACTTGGGTTAAAATGAACACATTTCAGCTCATCCAAAAGACCGTATTTATTTTATTTTTATTTATTTTACTGAGGTACAGTGCAGAGCAGGCCCTTCTGGTCCTTTGAGCTGTGCCACCCAGCAGTCCACCAAATTAATCCCATCCTAATTGCGGAACAGTTTACAATGTCAAACTAACCTACCAACCAGTACGTCTTTGGACTGTGGGAGGACACCAGAGCACCTGGAGGAGACCCACCTGGGCATGTGGGGAGAACATATAAACTCCTTAAGGGCAGTACGGGAATTGATCCAGGATTGCCTGTACGTACTGTAAAGTGTTTTTTCTCTCCAAAAATACTTTAACTTTATTTTGTAATATTTCTGAATATTTACATATAAAAGGACTCAGATTTAACAAATGCTTTTTCTATCTTTTTATTAATTTAAAGAAAAACATAGATGAAATATGAATACAAAGCATTTGAGAATACATAATTAATAGTTTAAATAGACAATCAGATATATAATAATCAATATATAAGGCCTCCCAAACTCACAGTATTTATGTAAAAGAGACAAAAAAAAGAAAAAAAACAAAAAAAAGAGAAAAAAAAACTAACCAACATGGGCCAATATATAATGTTAAATACATACAGTAGTGCCAATAACTCCGAACCTCCATCCAAATAACTAAGGATAATGAAAGTAAGGTTTAGGAAAAGACAATTTAACTCATGTGAAAATGTTGAATAAATGGTCTCCAAGTTTCTTCAAATTTAAGTGAAGAATCAAAAACCACGCTTCTAATTTTTTCTAAACTCAAACGAGATAGTTTGAGAAAACCACTGAAATACAGTTGGAGGATTAATTTCTTTCCAATTCAATTGCTCAGTGGATATAGGACAATGATATAGGATATAGGACAACTCTTCTTGCCATTCCTTCTTAATTTTTTCTGATACATCTGGCTGTAAATTCATGATCATCTTATAAATGATGGCTACTAAACCCTTTTGATAAGGATTAAGGGCTAAAATTCTTTCTGTAATGTCCAATGGACATTCTTTCGAAAAAGACTTAACTCATTATACAAAAAATTTCTAACTTGCAAATATCTAAAAAAAAAATGGGTTTTAGGTAAATTATATTTATTAGATAGCTGTTCAAAGGACATAATGTTATCATCCAGAAACAGATCACGAAAACATGTTATACCTTTTGTTTTCCATAAAAGAAAAGCTTGGTCCATAGATGAAGGCCGAAAAAAATAGTTAGATATTATAGGACATGATAAAATAAATTTATTCAAACCAAAAAATTTACGAAATTGAAACCAAATTCGTAATGTATATCTGACTATGGGATTAGTTATCTGTTTATTCAATTTGAATAAAGAAAAAGGAAGTGAAGATCCTAAGATTGAAATCAGTGAAAAATCTTGCACAGATTTACATTCCAAATCTACCCATTGTGGGCAAGCAGCTATAGTCAATTCTTGTGTCCAGAATATAAAATACTGTATGTTAACTGCCCAATAGTAAAATCTTAAGTTTGGTAAAGCCAAGCCGCCCTCCTTCTTAGGCTTCTGTAAATATTTTTTTGCCCAATCTAGGATTTTTGTTCTGCCACAAGTAAGATATTTTGGAGTCAAATTTGAGTCCTTATACAATAAATAAAGTTATTTACAATAAATTATGTGTTGACTCTCTGTTCCTATTCAAATTAAAAATGTTTACAATAAAACATTCATTGACTCTCAAACTTTAGTCAAGGATTAAAGACTTATTTACAGTAAAACAAAATTATTAATGATAAATATCTAGGTGCTGACTCTCATTACTGAAGTTCCTTTACGGTCTGTACATTTCCAGCCATCCTGTTGTCTCATCTATCCACACTGCTGATGAGGGGTATTCTCTTCCTCACCTGACTGTAAAGTGTTGTGCTAACCACTACACTTCCATGCCTTTAACACTGTCCAGCATTCCTCATACTCTCTTTGTAAATTACATCTACCTTTACACCACAGCCACATCAATGACCTAACAATCTGGTTTCTGTCCCCGTGGCAACATAGTTAAAAGCCTCCCCAAAAGCTCCAGAAAACCTGACTGCAAGGATATTGGCCCCTCTCAAGTTGTGGTATAACCTGTCTCTTATGTAGAGCTGTGCCTTCTCCAGAAGAGATCCCAATGATCCATGAATATGAAACTCTGCACCAACTCTTCAGCCATGCTTTCAACTAACATCGTGATTTCACCCTCTATGGCCCTGTGGCACAGGCTGCAATCTAGTGATACTATCCTTGAGCTAAAATCCTGCATTTTAGCTTCCTAATTCCCCAAATTCACTCTTCAGGATGTCATCCCTTTTCCTAGCTATGTTTTTGGTAACAATATGTACCACACCTTCTGGCTGTTCACCTTTTCTCTTAAGAATGCTGTGAACTTTATTGGAAGCACACAACCCTGGCACGTGGGAGGCCACATACCTTCTGGGAATCTCATACACATCCACAGAATCTCCTGTCTGTTCCCATAACCAATGAATCTCCTATCAGTACAGTTTCTTCTCTCCCCTTCAGTGGCACAGAAACAGGCCCTTTGCCCTATCTAGTCCATTCCAAACCATTAATGTGCCTAGTCCCATAGCCCTCCACTCCTCCCATCCAAGTACCTATCCAAATTTCTGTTAAATTTTGAAATTGAACCTGCATTTGCCAGTTGTGTGGCTGCTCATTCCACACTTTCACCACCCTCTGAGCAAAGTAGTTCCCCCTCGTCTTCCCCTTAATCATTTCACCTTTTGCTTTTAACCCATGACCTGTAGTTGTAGTCTCACTCAACCTTTGGAAACAACCTGTTTGCATTATCTGTCTATACTTTTCATAATTCTGTATAGCCCTATCAAATCTTTCCCACAATCTACATTGTTCTAGGCAATGAAGTCCTAACTTATTCAACATCCTTGTAAATTTTCTTAGCACTCTCCCAATCTTTACATCTTTCCTGTAGGTAAATGACCAAAATTGGACACAATAGTCCAAATGAGGGGTTGTGGGACGGAGGTGGAAGGTGCTCCTTCCCTCTGCTAGCCTGCAGGTTACCCTTGGGCAAGATGTAGCACCTGCTTGGCCTCCCCACCCCCACCCTCATCCCCATCCAGATCAGGGTCACACGAAGCCATGGAAGCAGCTGGTGCATATCACAAATGCTGGTTATGTGACCACTGATGCCAGGCAGATAATCTTGGAAGAGTATTAATAATGGTTGGGGTCACCCATGTTGTAATGACACTGCCCAGAAGAAGGCAATGGCAAACCACTTCTGTAGAAAGATTTGCCATGAACAATCATGGTCATGGAAAGACCATGATCACCCATGTTATACAACACGGCACATAAAACGAATGAACACCAATTTGGGCCTCACTAACATACAATTTCAGCATAACATCCCAATCACTGTACATTGCATTGATTTACGAAGGGCAAAGTGTCAAAAACTTTCTTTACAACCGTATCTATCTGTGGTGCTGCCTTCAAGGAATGATGGACCAGTATTCCCAGATCCCTCAGTTCTACCTCATTCCTCAGAGCCTTACCACTCACCGTGTAAAACCTACTGTGGTTGGTCCTCTCAGTGCAGATACTATACATATAAATTCCTCACTTTTGAACTCAGTTCCTTAACTATTAAAGGCAAAAATGTCAGATGCCTCCTTCCTTTACCACCCTGTCAACCCATGTTGTCATATTAGGGGAGCTTTGAACTTGAACTGCAAGATCCCTCTGCACATTAGCGCTGTTAAGGATTTTGTATCTTTACATGTCATCTCCCAAAATGTAGCATGCACATTTGGTCGAGTCAAATTTCATCTCTGGTTTTCTCTCTCCCCCCCCCCCCCCCCCCATCCCTTTGTTTTTTGGCATTCTTTTATGCTATCCACAACACCACCAATTTCCATATCTTCTACAAACTTACTAACCCACCCATCTACGTTTTCATCTTGGTTAATTATGCACTATATATCAGAAGCAACAGAGATCCTAGTACAGATCCCTGCAGAACACTGTTGGTTAAAAGCCTCTACCAGAATAAGTCACATCAACTCTATTTTCTATGGGCTAGTCAATTCTGAATCCAAATGGACAAATTCACTGTGAATCCCATGCATCTTGTTTCTCTGCTAGAGTCTCTTATGAAGGACCTAGTCAAACGTCTTACTAAAATCCATGTAGACAATATCCACAGCTGTGCCTTTGTCACTTCCTTGAAAAACTCAGGTTAGTAAAATATGACTTGCCCTGCACAAAGCCATGATTAGGGCATTGTTTTCCAAATGCTCATAAATCCTATCCTTAAGAATCCTCTAGACCAGGGGTCGGCAACCCGCGGCTCTTTGATCTCTGTGCTGCGGCTCCCCGTGGTTTGTTAGTTTTTGAAATGTAATTCAAAATTTGAAGATTATGGTGATCTTGTCCAATCTAAAAACGTTGTGGAGACCTCATTTCCTGGCACATCCGAACTGGCTCACAATTAGCCACCGTTCCGGCTAAGGGAGATAGCCTACGGGGGTTTGTGAGTACGTGTCTTTTGGAGCATCCGCGCCCACGGGGAAGGGTTGAGGGAGGCTTTAAATCAAGGCTGTTTAGTTCGAATAAAGTTACCTTTGACTGCAGTGTCTTTATTTTAGCGCTGCGAGTAGTGCTACACCGCTACAACGTGTTTTTTATCGCTATTAATATACATCACCACTGCCAATGCCTGACACCCGCCAGTGTGCGCTTTCTTTTAATTCTTCAATCCAAGGTAGGCTAACTATGGAGTAACCTTCAACCCAACGTCTTTTTTTCGGAGTTCAAAATGTTTTTGTTGCATGCAGAAATGTAATTTCATTTTCTCTGCAGGAGTTCATCAATTTCATAAATGCAACACATTATAGTTTGTTTATACATAACATAAAGGCAAAAAAAAACGTTGTATGCAGAGTTATTTCATTTTAAATGTCAAACGGGTTTTGTGGCTCCCAGTGTTTTCTTTTCTGTGGGAAATGGGTCCATATTGGCTCTTTCAGTGGTAAACGTTGCCGACCCCTGCTCTAGACTAACTTCCCTAACGCTAATATGAGACTCACCAGTCTATAGTTTCCTGGATTATCTCTATTTCCCTTGAATAATGGAACATTAGCAACTGGTCTGTACTCTGGGATTTTGCCTGTGGCTAGTGAGGACTCAAATTTATCGGTATCCATTAGGCCTTGGGGATTATCCATGTAGTATAATCCCATCAAGTGTTTGCACTTTTCTTGTATCCTCTTTGAGTGCAGTTGTGTTGCTGTCCTTTATTTACAACACAACTCACGCATTCCTCTCTCTTTTCTAAAACATTGAAATGCTGAAAAACAAAGCATCTATTCCTGTCCCTCTGAACAATTTGATGCCTCTGTTGACCTCGTTATTTGTATTTTTGACTGGTAGGTTCGTGCATGCAGCTCAGAAATAAATCTAGTGCAACAGGAGTTGCAGTCCAACTTTGAAAAAGAGAGATCACAGCAACTACTGCAATTCCAGAAAGAGTTTGAACTCCTCAAGAGGCAGTCTGAATTCTTGCTTACTCAGCAAATTAAGCAGCTGAAGGTAATGTACTTGAGGAATTATGGATATTTTTAATTTTTTTTGAAAGAAAAGGCTGTGGAATGTATTTTCATGTTTTAATTGAGACTTAATTTTGTTTCAAGTTCCTTCAACTGCCTTTTTCTTCAGTGTAGCACCTGTAATCAAGAATGCAGAGTTAAGTGGCAATGGACATCTTTCTAATTAAATAGATTATATTTGACCAGTGTCTCATAACTTTTGTAAGGTGATTTTAAAAAAAAAGCAACACATCTTTTCCCAATTGAAAATAAATATAGTGTTTAATAATGTGAAGAAATAATGTATGTCTTATTTGGACTGTGGTTTGTAGTATAGAGCAGGACCTTGGGGATCTAGTTTATAATTTTCTGAAAATGGTGATACAGCACAATATGGTATTGAAAAAGGCATTTGACAAGCAATTTATGAGGGTAAGTTGTAAAAAAAGTTATTAAAGGGTATAGCTAAGTTAAGTAAGTGGGGAATGTTTGGCAAAGGGACTAAAATGTGGTCAAATGACTTGAAAAGCATTATTTAATTCTGTTGACTGCAAAATGCTGCTGCATGGGTAGGGGGGGTGGGGTGGTTCTGACTGCCTGGTGGGTTAAATAGAGAAATAATTAGCAAGACAAATGAACTGTTGGCTTTCATAACAAGGGAGCTGGAGTACAAAAGAAAGAAGTCTTCCTTCAGATGCATTGGGCTTTGGTGCAACCATGAAGTTTTGTGTACGATTTTGGTCTTGTTCAAGGAATACATTTAATTATAGGCACTCAATTAATTCCAGTGATGAAAGGATTTTCATTCTGAATGATTGAGAAGATCAGGCTTTTGCATGTTAGTTGTACAGTTTAGACACTGAGGATGTGTTCCAATTTTGCTCTTGTTTCAGAATAAAGGGTCATTCTTTTAAGATAGCAATGCGCAAGAATTTTTTTTGTCTGATAGTTGAGAATCATTGTAGTTCTATATCATAAAAAATGTAGAACTTGAGCTACTGAATATATATAAGAACAAGAAAAGCTTTTATTTTATAAGGGAGTAAAGATGTTTGGAAAATGGGTGGTTAAGTGGAGCTGAGTCCCAAGATCATCTAAGTATGATCATATCAAGTCCTAGATTTTTATGCCAAAAGTCTGAAAAACCAAGATATAAATTTGTCAGAATTAAGGCATGTGCCACTAGATGGACAGAGGACACTGAGAGTAGAGGCATAGTTTCAGATATACAAACGTGGCCTAATAGTTTTCCATTTACATTGTACATACAGTAGGAATATTATTCTAAGTTAACAATTGTGCCTGGCTGAAAACAGAAGTGCAAATTGTAGTTTTTGAAATAAAGTTATAGTTAAGTAGACCTTTTCAGAAGAGAATGGAATGTTGAAATTGTATCTTGAAAGTTACACATAGGGATAAAGTTGTAGCATTATAAACTTAAAATAAAATTGCAACATTATTGGAAAAGATCACAAGAAGTGACATTGTGTGGAATTTTTGCAGACAATACGAGGATAGTTAGAGGAGCAGGTAGTATTGAAGAAGTGGTGGTCTGCAGAGGACTTAAACAGATTAGGTGAATGGGCAGAAAAGTTGCAGATTGAATACAGTGTAGGGAAGTGTATGCTTTCACACTTTGGTAGAAGGAATAAAATCATAGACTATTTCCTAAATGGTGGGATTCAAAAATTAGAGGTGCAAAGTGTCTTCGGAGCTCTCATGCATGGTTCCTGAACGGTTAACTTACAGGTTGAGTTGATGATAAAAAAAAGTAATTGCAGAGTTAGCATTCATTTTGAAAGAACTAGAATATAAAAAACAAGGATGTAATGCTGAGGCTTTATCAGGCATTGGTCAGGCTGCATTTAAGATATTGTGCGCAGTACTGGGCTCCTTATGTCTAAGAAATAATGTGCTGGATTTGGAGAGTGTCCAGAGGTTCTCGAGAATGATCCTTGAAAAGAAAAAGTTAATGTGTGCAGAGAGCTTGGTGGCTCTGGGCCTTTACTCACTGGAATTTAGAAAAATGAGAGGGGATCTCACTGAACCCTATTGAATATTGAAAAGTCTAGATAGTGGATGTTTTGAATTGAGGGACATCCATTTAGAACAGAGATGAGGAGGAATTTCTTTAGCCAGAGGGTGTTGAGTCTGTCGAGTTCATTGCAATAAGTGGCTGTGGAGACCAAGTCATTGAGTATATTTAAAACAGAGGTTAATAGATTCTTGCTTAGTAAGGGCATCAAAGTTATGGGGAGAAGGCAGGAGAATGGGGTGAGAGGGATAATAAATCAACCATGATTGAATGGTGGTGTAGACTCAGTGGGCCAAATGGCCTAATTCTGCTCCTGATTATGGTCTTATTACATACCTATCAGATCTTTCTTCCTGTTCACTCAGGTGAACATTGACTGGAACGAGAGCAGGAATGAGCGATATATATAATCCTGAAATGTGTTTATTTTAATTCAGCATCATATTCAGAGCAGACATTGCATATTGAAAGTCCTGTTCCTGTGTTGTACTGTACTGACTGAAGGAAGAATTGAAATTTTCTTTTAGCTTTTGAGTGACACTGCTTGATTTAGAACAGGTAAATAGTGAAAAGTCTGTTTTTGTTAAGTAAGGAGGCAATGCAGATCACTATTAGAGGAAGAATGTTAATATAAAGAATGTTATTAGAATTGGGGATACTTTTCCAAAATGGCACTTGAACTAGTCCTTTGTTTATTACTCGGAAAGGAGGAATGGCAGACGTGTTACATTAGAGAAAATACTACCAGTTGGATTGCCATGCTCTGTACTTAGGAATGTTACAGATCTCAAGGTCTACTTTGTTTCTATCTTTGATTGTATCAAGCAACACACACGATTTGATTATATCACTTTCTTTTCATTCACGTCTTTCACATACGACTAGGATTTGTTCAAGTTATCAATAGGGTAAGTTGTGGATGTGACATCCATGTTTGTTAGTGACTTTATGGTGTGGACCTGGTCCTCAAACCTTCACTGCCTGCAAATATATTTTAAATGCTGATCCTGCGCTCTTGCACTTTGACAAGTGTTCATTTCAGACTGAATTCTTCAGGCTTTTGAAATGAAAGTAATATACAAAGATGGATTTTTTTCTACCTTAAATGGGATGTATATCTTTTGTGGGGTGATATTCTATACATAATGTACAATTATCTTCCCTAACAATCTTGTTTAACATGTTTGGACCTGCATCTACTTGTATCTTCCATTGCCTGTATGTTGTGTTTGAAGTAAAATAGAAAGCAAATTGAAAAGCCCAAGATTTGAAGTGGGGAAGAGAGTTAAAGAGAAATACTTGATCAATTTTGTATTTTATTTTAGTAAATGGGTAATAAGGTTTAATCCTGTCAACTGGTTATCATGTCAGAGAAAACTTGATCTGACATATTCATTTCAATAATTTGTAAAACCATGAAGTTTCTTTAAAATGAAATGGATATGAGATCAATGCTAGCAATATTTGTTATATTGTTTAGTTAAAAATCTGACTAATCATTGATCATAGGTCTACATCCTGTTGCATTGCAGTTATCCTCTTAGAGTTATAATATATTACTGTTACCTTCTGTACAGGATGAGTTTGAAGCTGAGAAGAGCAATGCCCTCCAGGAATTGAAGGAGGTCTTTTCTCAGGAACAAGACAAAGCAAAACAATTGCACCAAGAGGAGAAAAAACAATTGTCCACAAAGCTCCAACAGCAGGCAGAGCTAAACAAACAGGTTAGGTTTTTGAAAGTCCTTGTGTGCAGTGTACTGTATGAAGCAAAAATTGGTGAATTTCACCTTTTTCAAGGAATTGTGCTGTATTCCTAGTGTTCAATTCGTACATATAAGCTCGCATAAACAGAAGTAGTAACTTTGATGATTGAGGAATAAATATTGGTCAGGGCACTAGGAAACATATTTTGTCTGATCATTAGCAAGGCACAGTATTGACTGGTATTGCCAACATATTCTGCCAAAGGCTTTATGGTCATGGCTCTGTTAGTCATGCCGACCTAAATGTATTCCTGTACACATTCTGATTAAAGATGAACTTTATTTGTCACATGTACATTGAAACATAGTGAAATGTGTCATTTGTGTCAAATCAAATCAGTGGGATTGTGCTTGGGGCAGCCCACAAGTGTCATCACGCTTCCAGCGCCATCCTGCATCCACAGTTAGCTAGATCTTCAAGATCTTTGATCCAGGGATAATACGGGAATAGCATTATACACTGTCATAACAGAGTCAAACTTAGAGGCAGCAGTCTGATGTGTGTGCTTTCCTTGATTTTCCTGAGTTCGGGTGACCTTGTTGAACTTGCAGTGTTGCTATAATAGATCTTCCAGTTTCCACAAACTGTAGCTGTGCACATTGGTGGTGCATGATTAGAATATTGAACAGTACGGTACAGAAGCAGCCCCTTTGGCCCATGATGTTGTGCTGAACTAAGCTACTGCTGATATTTACACTGATCCCTTCTGCCTGCAAATGGTCCTTATCGCTGCATTCTCTGCATATTTATGTGTCTGTCTAAGAGTCACTTTAATACCTATGCCGTATCTGCCTCCACCACCACTTTGGACAGCACATTCCAGGCACCCCATCACTCTGAAGTTTTTTAAAAAAACATCTCCTGAACCATATATCTCCTTTGAACTTTCCTTCTCTCAACTGAAGTACATACACTCTATTATTAAACATTTCCACCCTGGGAAAATGATACCAGCCTCTATAGCTCTATACCTCTATGCCTCTACTCTGTAGCTCTATACCTCACAGTCTTATCAGGTCTCCCCTCAGCCTCTGCCCCTTCAGGAAAAATAACCTGTTTGTCTTACCTTTCCTTATAGCAAATACCCTCTAATCCAGGCAGTTTCCTGGTAAACCTCTTCTGCACTCTTTCTACAGCCTCGGCTTCCTATTGTGAGGTGAACGGAATTGAATACAATACTCCAGATGTGGTCTAACTAGAGTTTTAAAAAGGTGTAATGTAATTTCCTGATTCCAGAACCCAGTGGCTCAACTAATAAAATCAGACATGCTGTAAGCTTTCCTTACCACCATGTCAACTTTTGCGGCCATTTTCAGAGAACCCAAGATCCTTCTGTACTTTAACACTGTTCAGGATCCTGCATAACTGTGCACGTTTTTCTTTACATTTGATTTTCTTACAGTTGCCCAGATCAGATTTGATTTGCTACTTCCCTACTCCACTCATATCTGCAACTGATCTATATCCTGCTATATCATTTGACTATACCACACATGATGCTACCAATCTTCATGTCATCCGCAAACCCATCCATTCATGTTTTCATCCAATTTCTAAACAGCAGAGGTCCTTGCATGGTTCCCTGTGTAACACCACTAGTCAGAGACCTGGTCAGTGTGCAGGCAGGAGTGGTTCATAACGAGGGAAGTTGCGATTGAAATTGGACATTGTGTGATCAGTAGAACATATTTAAAATCATAAGCAGTCTGGTTTGAGAATTATTCAATCCAGGCTCTTTGAGTTTGAATATCTTTTTAAAATCTGTTTTAGTCTCCCCATAAAATTGAACTCTTTTTTAAAATAAAGACTAGATTAGCATTATTTGTCATATGTGCATTGAAGCATACAGGGGAAATGTGTTGTTAGTGTCAACAACCAACACAGTCTGAGGGTTGTGATGAGGGTCACACGCAAGTGTCACCATGAATCTGGCACCAACATAGCATGTCCACAGTTTACTAACCCTTATTACCCGTATAGATTGGGACTGTGGATGGAAACCGGAGCACCTGGAGGAAATCCACATGGTCACAGAGAATGTCCTTACAGACAGCAGCAGGAATTGAACACATTGTTGACACTGTAAATGTTATGCTACTGTGCTGTCTTTCTTCTGATATATTTCTACTAAGTCTCCCTCAGGCTTTACATTTTCCAAAAGTCTGACACCCATACTGAATACAATAGCCTGACTGAGACTTAGTTTGTGTATTATGGAGGTTTGTTTTCTAAGCAATAGATCCCCAGAGTGCTTTTTCCCCTGTGTCAATGCTTTACTGTCCTTTCTGTTAGTCCTTATTACCTAACAAATTGCACGTCACAATTAGCAGAATGAGAGGTATAATAGAGACTCAATAGAATGATAGTTGTTAATCAGAAGAGGGGAGTAGCATAGGGAATTAATTTCATGGCCCTGGAATACAGTGGGTAGAAGGCAAGATGCCATGAAGAGATAAAACAAGTGATCGGTTGCAAAACAATGCACGAGGGAAATAAGAGTATTATACTCATCCCTTCTATAATAATGACCTGTTGCTACAGTGCAGAGCAATGGTGGGATATTAACTGGCATTGCCTTTGCATATAAGGTTCAAAGGGATCGAATTTTTGAGGTGAGACAAGGAGAGCTTTTTGACATAGTATAAATCCTGCTTCAGTGATGGCTATCAAAGTTGGCAAATTGCTAAATAAAGGTTTCACAGTTAAAAGCAAATTTATTATCAAAGTACATATACGTATGTTACCATGTAATATCTTGAGATTCATTTTCTTGCAGGCATTTACAGGAAAAAAGTACAATAAAGTTTAAAACTATACATAGACAAAGACTGACAAACCAATGTGCAAAAGAAGACAAATTGTGCAAATAAAAAGTAATACTGAGAGCATGAGTTGTAAAGAGTCCTTGAAAGTGGCAATCTCTCAAGATCCAGGTGACATTATGTATCCCTAACAAAGTAAAATCCTGCCTATTTCAAAATATCTTTGTCATCCTGTTTAAGGTTTGCATTACTTGTTTCAGCAGAGGGCCATCACTGTAAAATACTTCCCAGCATCTAGTATATTATTTGTATAAGTGCATCCTTATTTCCTGTCCTCCTCTTTAGCCTCTCTGATATATTCAGTTCTCTGTCAGTTCCCCTTTAAGTTAATTAATTAAATGCGACTGTCTTCTTGCTCTGTCTCTTGTCACTCATTTTCACCCATATCAACATGTTGCCCAGTCTTGTGAAAATCTTTTATCCTATGTCTAATCCTGATAAGTCCTAGAATGGAGAAAGGAAATTGAGAACATCATTCAAATAAAACAATATGAAAGTGCATACATTACTGATGTCAGTAATACAAAGACTGGTTTTGTTCCTTTTTTATGCTGTCAGTTTTAATCACAAGTCAAGATACTTAACCAGCTTTCATTTTTTTTGATAGTGGCATGGTCCGTTGTGATAAGAAATAGCTAAATCAGGATAGGATTTACCCAGTGAATGACAGGGCACTGAGGTGTGTAGGAGAACTGAGAGTATAGATTTATAATTGCTTGAGAGTGGTGTCATGGGTAGATGGGGTCATAAAGAGAGCTTTTGACACTTTGGCCTTCATAAATCAAAGTATTGAGGACAGGAGTTGAGATATTGAAGTTGTATGGCCAAATTTGGAATACTGTATGCAATCTGGTCACCTGCCCACTGGAAAGGTATCAATAAACTTAGAAGAGTAGAGAAAAAAATTACAAGTATGTTACCAGGACTAGAGGACTTCAGTTATAGAGAAATGTCAAATAGGTTAGTTCATTCCATGGAGCATAGGAGAATGAAGGAAGATCTTGTATAGGTATACAAAATTATGAGAGGGTTAGATAGGGTGAATACATACAGCCTCTTTCCCCTGAGGTTGGGTGAGACTAGAACTAGAGTCATGGGTGTAGAGTGAAAAGTGAAATATTTCAGGGGAAACTGGCAAGGATGTGGAGCTCTTCTTAGAGGGTGGTGTGAGTGTGGAACAAAGTGCTGAATGCAGGCACAAACCCAAGTTCATTCATGTAGTTTTTGCTCTTAGTGTGAAAATAAGTAAAACCTGAGTGAGCAGTCTTTACATTTTAGTTTTTCTCGTTATTTCCTTAGCTGCAGAAAGAAATACAGGACAAGGGCTCGGAGCTGGATACTCTATTGGAGCGTCGAGATCGAGAAAATGAAGAAGGAGGCAATCTGGTTGCAATGCTGCGCTCAGACCTTGAACGAGTAACAAATGAACGGTAATTTTGGCATTTTTACCTTTGCTTTTTCAGAAGACATTTTACCAGCTGTCACCTAATAAGAGCTCATGGTATTGTCAGAACTGTATTAGCAGTGAGCTGAAGATTGGTTGTACCATAGAAGAAAGAAAATAAATGGGTTTTTCAAGGCTGGAAGGACACAACTAGTGGAGTGTCCCAAGGTTTACTGCTTGGTTGCAATTATTCATTATTTATATTAATTACCCAGAAGAGGGGCAGACTGTAAAGCATCCAGATTTGTTGATATGAAAATAGATGGGAGGGCATATTGTGACAATGATATTGTGATTCTGCAACATGATATGGACTGAGTGAATGACTGGATAGGCTTACTATTGTAATGTGTATTGAGGTACAGTAAAAAGCTTGCATACTATTCATTACACAGCACGTTGAGGTAGTTCAAGATAAGACAATATCAGAATGCTTGAATAAAATGTAACAATTACAGAGAAAATGCATGCAGATAGACAATAGGATACCAGGTCACAATGAAGTAGATTGTTAAGTCAGTAGTCCATTTTATTGCACAGAAAACCATTTAGTTGCCTTCTAACGGTAGGATAAAAGCTATCTTTGAGCCTAGTGGCACGTGCTTTCAGGCTTTTGTAGCTACTGCCCAATGGGAGAGAAGAAAAGAGAGAATATCTGGGGGGTGGGGTCTTTTATTATTCTGACTACTTTGCTGAGGCAGTAAGAAATATAGACCATGGAGGGGCAGCAGGTTTTCATGATGTTCTGAGCTGTGTTTACAACTTGCTACGGGTTTTGTGAGATTGCGGGCAGAGCAAGCTGTAGTGCACTAAATACAGCAGGATGTATCAATAAAAGCTGATAAGTATCATGAAGACGTGCATCCTGATGAAGTAGAGGCATTGTTTTTTTTAACCTTTCTTAACCATAGCATCCCTGTGGTTGGCAGGACCGGTTATTGGTGATGTCCTGGAAACTCAAAGCTCTCAGCCCTCTTGACCTCAGCGCTGTTGATAGAGACAGGAACATGTGCATTGCCCTTCTTCCTGAAGTCAGCAATAACTCTTTTGTTTGGCCAAAATTGAGAGGAAGATTGTTGTCACAACAGCATCTTACTAAGCTCTCACTTTCTTTCATGTACTAATGAGTCGTCATTATTTGAGATAAGACCCATGATACTGGTATCATCTGCAAACTTGTAGATAGAGTTAGAGTAGAGTCAGACCTCACAGTCAAGAGTGTGTAGGGAGTAGAAAAGGGGCTGAGGATGCAGACTTGTTGGCACCAGTGTTGAGAATAATCATGGTGGCTGTGTTGCTATCTGTCCTTACTGGTATGGTCTTTTGGTCAGAAAGTCAATGACCCTATTGCAGCAGGAGGTATTGATTCCCTGGTCTCGGAGTTTGGTGATTAGTTTGCTTGGAATTATAGTATATTGAAGGTAAAACTAATATTGAGCCAAGTATAGTTATTTTATAGTCATTTAGCTGGTGATATAATTGGAGCTAGCCAGTTTAGCATAAGTTGTGATTTGTTACCATTCTCCTTTGCTGTACTAGTCATGCAGGTAGGTGCAGGAGAAACATGTGGTTGGCTCCGTGTCTTCTGCAAATCCAGATAGCTTTTATCCATTGAAAACAGGATGCACCTTGGCTTCATCATAAGGTTGCATAATCACAGAAGTGAATCCAAGCCAATTCATTTAATGAATTATCAAGGAGATATCAGGGGTAGGTTTTTTATGCAGAGAGTGGTGAGTGCGTGGAATGGGCTGCTGGCAATGATGGTGGAGGGGGATATAATAGGGTCTTTTAAGAGACTCTTGGATAGGTACATGGAGCTTAGAAAAGTAGAGGGCTATGGGTAATCCTAGGTACTTTCTAAAATAAGTATGTGTTTGGCACAGCATTGTGGGCCAAAGGGCCTGTATTGTGCTGTAGGGTTTCTATGTTCCTATATAAGTAATAGCTGAGACTATAAGATGCAATCAGAATCTGATTTATTATCACTGGTATGTGATGTGAAATTTGTTAACTTAGCAGCAGCAGTTCAATGCAATACATAATCTTAACAGAGAGAGAAAAAATAATAGTAAAATAAAACAATAATTTTTTTAAATGTGCAAAAAAAACCCCAGAAATACTGTATATTAAAAAAAGTGAGGTAGTGTCCAAAGCTTTAATGTTCATTTAGGAATCGGATGGCAGAGGGAAAGAAGCTGTTCCTGAATCACTGAGTGTTTTATTCAGTCCTTTTTAATCCTTTTTGAGCTAGTATTACCATTGTAATTCATTTGGTCTCTCCTTTTCTCCATCTTACCACGGACATCACATTTTGGCCTAATTCTGTTCTTATATCTTATGATCTTTTGTTCTTGCATCCCTCCTACATTTCTAACTTAAAATATGATTGAGGTCAATGCCCTGTAACATTGAAACAGGCCCTTTGCGCATGTTGGCATTGCTGACTGAGATGTCTACCTGAGCTAGTCCCATTTGCCTGCATTTGGTCCAGATCCCTAAATGTTTAACACGTCTTTTAAGTGCTGCAATGCTGTCTTTTACCACGTCTTCTGACTCCTCATTGCATTCACGCATCTTCTTTTGTGTGGAATAATTTTCATAGGTCACCATTAAACCTTTCCCCTCTTAACCTGCAACCCATGCCTTTTTTTTAAGACTCCCCTACTCGGGGAAAAGACTAGTTCTGACATTTCTGCCATTATGATTTTATAATTCTGCTTAAGATCACCCCTCAATCTCCTTCACTCCAGGGAGAGCAGTTCTAGCCCATCCACTCTCAGCAATATCATTGTGAAACATCCCTGCATGCTCTCCAGCTTAATCACATTCTTCCTGTGCTTGGTGACTAGAACGGCACACAGTTTCCAAGTGTAGTCTCACCAACATCTTGAATGGCTATAACATGCTATTTCAGCTCTTGTACTCAATGCCCTGTACCATGCCTTATTTACCAGCTTGTCTAACCATGTCATCACTTTTCAGGAACTGTACATTTATTCTCCTAGGTCTGTCTGTTCTACAATGCTCCACTGGGCACTACTATTCGTTGTGTATGCATCACCACAATTGCCTGATTCAAATTACTTCTACCTACTTTCCCAGTTGATCTAAATCCTGTAAAATCTAGACAACCACTATGCCACCTATTTTGGATGATTCTCAAACTATCTGAATATGCTATCTTTGTTCTCATCCAAATCATTAATATACAAGACAAACAACAGGATCAACATTGATCCCTGCGGCACACCACTGGTCACAGGCCTCCAATCTGAAAAACAACTCTCCACTATTATCCTCTGATTCTTATCATGAGGCCATCCAAGTGTCTAACTCATCCTGGATCTTATATAATTTAACTTTCCAGATCAGAGATGCTTTCTGATTGTTTTTTTTTCAGTGCTTTTAGAACTTTTTTGATTTATTTCAGATATTCAGCATCTGCAGTTTGTGTTTTTGAACCCCTTCCTGTGTTCCTTGGATAGAAGCATTGTTAAGATCTTTGATTGGGACTGGAGCTGCATTTTATAATTTTTGTATGCTGTGTTCTGTTTCAAACGTTTCCATACTCAGTGGCCATTTTATTAGGTACAGGAGGTACCTAATAATATGGCCATTGAGTGTATGTTCATGGTCTCTGCTGTAGCCCACCCACATTCAGAGATGCTGTTCTGAACATCTATTGTAACTAGTCTGTCCATTCTCCTCTCTCTCTGATAAAGAAGACATTTTTGCCCACAGAACCTCTACTCACTGCTCTCATGCTATTCTGTGTAAACGGTAGAGACTTGTGCGTGGATAATCCCAGGAGATCAGCAGTTTCTAAGCTACTGAAACCACTCTGTCTGGCACCAACAATCATTCCATGGTGAAAGTCACTTAGATCGCATTTCTTCCCTGTTCTGATGTTTGAACTGAACCTTGTGACCATGCCTGCATGCTTTTATGCATTAAGTTGCTGCCACATGATCAACTGATTTGATATTTACATTAATGAGCAGACGTACAAGTGTGTCTATTAAAGTCATGTGGGTTCCTCAAGATAAGTTACTGCAGGTTTTCAAAACAAAAAAAAGCAAAGAATTATAGATGCTAGGAGATCTGAACTAACATCAGGAAATACTGGAAACAATTGAGGGATCACGCTGCTTTGTGGAATACCACCTTTTGTATCGCAGAGGTAACTCTTGAGTTTCCAGCTGCCTGTCCTTCATACTACTCTGACCTTTGGACTTTGGACCTTTGGACTCTTACATTGTTCCAGTAAATCACAACAAAAGTGACAGAAATCATTATCATCTTCTGGCTGGATATTTTACAGCTTCAAGAATCAAATTCATTGTTGAGTATTTTGAGTCAGATTGGCCCACTTCTTATGGAAGGTCATCATCCTGTAATATCATCTTTTCTCTCCATAGGTTCTGACTTGAACTATTGATCTATCTTATTGTAGCACTGAAGATGGCTATTGTCCCTGCCAGTTCCCAGCAGATCCATCCCATTTGTCCCATGACACCCTCTTATTTTCCTGTAATCCTGCAACTTTTTCACTCTCCAACCTGCCCATCAAACCCCCTCCACCCTTTGATTCTTCTGCCATTTATCCATCAAAAGAAAATTTATAGCAACCAGTAAACCAACCATTCTTTGGGATTATGTATCTGTTGGTTTTTCTCTCTGCTTTTTTGTTTATCTTTTTCTTGCATCACTTCCAAATGGATCTGTTGTGGTTAGCAAGCTTTCACTATCCTGTTTTGTCAACACCAGTCTGCCTTTGTCTTCACCATTTTCAAACATTCCCTTTGTCTCTCTTCTCCTTTTCTGCAGCAGTTATTTCAAAGCCTTTCTTAGTTGTGACGAGGGATTTTCGACGCTGTACTTTAAGGTGCTTCCTGACTTATTCTTCCCACCATTTTCAGTTTGGTCTTTGATAGTAGGATTATGCTTTAATTTAGCTTCCTTCATGGTTTTGCTCCATTCAGAAATATATGCTCCATAATTTATTTTATTGTTGTTCTTACAGGGCCAAATAAATAACCTGGTGTAAATATTCTTCATTTGAATCTCAAGTAGTGAATTGTAGTATCATCTCTAAGTTTTTTTATTGCTTCTTACTCTGAAGTCGGATTCAGATTTCCTTTTGCCTTAATGAGTTTATCCAATGTCTTGCCAGTACTGAGAAGATGCCAGCTGATCTCAAGTATCTGTATATCTAATTAACCATAGTATAAAAATTACTGCTTAATGCCTGAAAAGATTGAACTCTGCTCTGTTGCAGCCTTTGGCTACGTTTATACAGGAACTAAGGTTTTTGGAGCAACTAACACAGAGTTATTACTATTGGGAACAATGTTGAATTAACTTCTGATGATGTAGACAAAGCTAACACTCCATTTTGGAATATATTTGAAGTACTTTCATTAGCCTTTATAGTAAATTGGTGTCTTTTGTTACCACTTAGGAGAAACCTGGAGATTTCTCATGAGCGATTGTTGAGGCTGTTTTCGGAGGTGGTGAGAATGACATTTTCTTCAGAAGATATGATCAGTAAGCAAATTGAACAGTGCCTAATTAGCGGGCAGCCTGGGAATTCAGTGGATGAACGAAATAATCAGAGTCTGGCAGGAGCCAGAGGCAGAGCTCCATGGATAAAAACAAAAGTCTTGCTGGAAAATGACAAAGGTATACCTGCTAGTTTGCCCATAACATACAGAAATAGCCCTTTGCCATATCGAGTCCATTCCAGTCATTGAGCACCTATTTACACTAATTCCGTTTTATTTTCCAGATACTACCACGTACCAGCATGCTAGGTCAGTCTAATGGACCTTCAATTACTGGGTTATGGGTACAGTCATGGGGAGAATGTGCAAACTCCACACAGAGGTCGTGTGTACGGGCCACCGGAGCTCAGAAGCAGCAGATCTGCTTTGCCTGTCCTGATGAACAGATGTTGGAGTTGATTGTAAAGGATGAGGTCTCAGAGTACTTGGAGGCACGTGATAAAATAGGCCATAGTCAGCATGGTTTCCTCAAGGGAAAATTTTGCTAGACAAATCTGGAATTCTTGAAGAAATAACAAGCAGGATAGACAAAGCAGAATCAGTAGATGTCATTTACTTGGATTTTCAGAAGGCCTTTGACAAGGTGCCACACATGAGGCTGCTTAACAAGCTATGAGCCTGTGGTATTACAGGAAAGATTCTAGTATGGATAAAGCAGTGGCTGATTGGCAGGAAGCAAAGAGTGGAAATAAAGGGAGCCTTTTCTGGCTAGCTGCCGGCGACTAGTGGTGTTCCACAGGGGTTTATGTAGGCACTGATTCTTTTTAGATTATATGTCGATGATGGGATTGATGGCTTTGTTGCAAAGTTTGCAGAAAATATGAAGATAGGTGAGACGTGCAGGTAGTTTTGAGAAGTAGAGAGGCTACAAGAAGGACTTGCAATGTTAGCATTAATTTCAAGACTAGTATATAAAAGCAAGGATGTAATGTTGAGACTTTATAATGCACTGGTGAGGCCTCACTTTGAGCATTGTAAGCAGTTTTGGGCCCCTTATCTTAGAAAGGATGTGTTGAAACTGGAGAAGGTTCAAAGAGGGTTCACAAAAATTATTTCAGGATTCAATGGCTTGTCATGTGAAAAGTATTAATGGATCTAGGCCTCTACTCACAAATTCAGAAGAATGAGGGGTGACCTCATTGAAACCCATCGAATGGTGAAAGGCCTTGATGGAGTGGATGTGGGGAGGATGTTTCCTATGGTGGGAGAGTCTAAGACCAGAAGACGCAGCCTCAGAATAGAGGGGCGTCCTTTTAGAGCAGAGATGAGGAGGAATCTCTTTAGCGAGTGAATGGTGAAATTTGTTGCCGCAGGTGGCTGTGGAGGCCAAATCATAGGCTATATTTAAGGCAGAGGTTGATAGATTCTTGATTGATCAGGGCATTGGTACAGAAATGAAAATTTGATCAGCCATGATGAAATGGCAGAATAGAGTCAATGGGCCAGATGGCCAAATTCTGCTCCTATATCTTATAGTCTTATGAAGTCTATAATTCCTATTTTCCTTGAACCAAGCAGAATCTATAAACCTTGATATCTAAGGCTGTGGTTGAGTTTGAGTAGAATTACAGAGAATATACGGTCGGCCCTCCTTATCTGCGAGGGATTGGTTTCGGGATCTCCCGCGGATACCAAAAAAGCTCAAGTCCCTTATATAAAATGGCGTAGTATTTGCATATAACTTACGCATGTCCTCCCGTATACTTTAAATCGTCTCTAGATTACTTATAATATCTAATACAATGGAAATGCTATGTAAATAGTTGGTACACTGTAATGTTTAGGGAATATTGACAAGAAAAATAACTGTACATGTTCCTCTCGCTCACAACACAAGCAGCGAATGAACGAGACGCGAGGCGGACAATGATCAAACAACAAGTAAATCTTGTAATACTTGTACAGTAGTTGTTACACTGTCTTGTTTAGGGAATAAGGACGCTTTGGAGGAGGCTCAATAACACTGAAGTCAGGAACTGTGGAGGTTGAGGGCTGAGGATCTTCAAGTGTTGAACATCACGACTTCAGAATTGTAGATGCTTTAGTTAGAAACATTGTTATAGGAAGCTGTCTCTTCTTTTTTCTTTGCATCAAATAAATCCTGCAAGGTAGCCTTTCTGTTCTATGAGTTTCTTGAGCTCCTCTGGGAACGCTGCTGTGGCCTTGGCATTAGCCGATGCCGATTCTCCCGTGATCTTTATGTTCTTGAGGCTGTAGCGCTATATATAGCCAGCCAGCCATCCCTTACTAGCCTTAAACTCTCTTCCCTCATTCTCATCAACCCCGTCACAGTAGTGCTCATAGAGACTAAGAGCTTTTTCACGTATAATTTGCAAACGAGTGAGACGCGAGGTGAACAATGTTCGAACGACGAGTGCTGGAAGAGCACTTCCGGGTTTTCTTGCTTCGTGGTTGGTTGAATTCACGCATGTGGAACTCGCGGATAAGGAGGGCCGACTGTCTAGATTGTGGACAGCCAGCTGCACTTTTCCTTTCATTCCTTTTGTACTTTTTAGGTAATCTGAACACCAGTCACGAAAGTACTGCGGACTCCAGCTTATGGTCAGCATTGACAGATGAACAATTGGAGCTTTCTCAGTGGCTGTCAGAAAGCATGTTCGCCGGGCCTGATGTTGGGCATGAAAATGAGGAGCTGATACTCAGCACGTGTGGGCGTTTGCATGCTGCTGTGGAAAAATTGCTGGAGTTGGTCACCATGTCCACAAGACAAGTGAGTATTGTTCAGCTGATCTGTCACCTCAGGGCCCCTTTTATTCAATAACTCCCTTTTCCTTATTCCTTTAATATCAGAATAATCCAGCCAATTTCATCTTAAATATATTCAGTAGCTGAATCATCCCTTCTCTCTTGTATGGAAAATTCCTTGAGGCATGTTCTAATGAGCAGTTTATATGCATTTATAACCATATAACAATTACAGCACGGAAACAGGCCATCTCGGCCCTTCTAGTCCGTGCCGAATGCTTACTCTCACCTAGTCCCACCGACCTCAGCCCATAACCCTCCATTCCTTTCCTGTCCATATACCTATCCAATTTTTTTTGAATGACAATATGGAACCTGCCTCTACCACTTCTACTGGAAGCTCGTTCCACACAACTACCACTCTCTGAGTAAAGAAGTTCCCCCTCATGTTGCCCCTAAACTTTTGCCCCTTAACTCTCAACTCATGTCCTCTTGTTAGAATCTCCCCTACTCTCAATGGAAAAAGCCTATCCACATCAACTCCATCTATCCCCCTCATAATTTTAAATACCTCTATCAAGTACCCCCTCAACCTTATATGCTCCAAAGAATAAAGACCTAACTTGTTCAACCTTTCTCTGTAACTTAGGTGCTGAAACCCAGGTAACATTCTAGTAAATCTCCTCTGTACTCTCTCTATTTTGTTGACATCTTTCCTATAATTCGGTGACCAAAACTGTACATGGTACTCCAAATTTGGCCTCACCAATGCCTTGTACAATTTTAACATTACATCCCAACTCCTATACTCAATGCTCTGATTTATAAAGGCCAGCATACCAAAAGCTTTCTTCACCATCCTATCCACATGAGATTCCACCTTCAGGGTACTATGCACCATTATTCCTAGATCACTCTGTTCTACTGCATTCCTCAATGACCTACCATTTACCATGTGTGTTCTATTTTGATTAGTCCAACCAAAATGTAGCACTTCACACTTATCAGCATTAAACTCCATCTGCCATCTTTCAGCCCACTCTTCTAACTGGCCTAAACCTCTCTGCAATCTTTGAAAACCTACTTCATTATCCACAATACCACTTATCTTAGTATCATCTGCATACTGACTAATCCAATTTACCACCCCATCATCCAGATTATTAATGTATATGACAAACTACATTGGACCCAGTACAGATCCCTGAGACATACCACTGGTCACCGGCTTCCAACCTGACAAACAGTTATCCACCACTACTCTCTGGCATCTCCCATCCAGCCACTGTTGAATCCATTTTACTACTTCAATATTAATACCTAATGATTGAACCTTCCTAACTAACCTTCCGTGCGGAACCTTGTCAAAGGTCTTACTGAAGTCCATAAAGACAACATCCACTGCTTTACCCTCGTCCACTTTCCTCATAACCTCTTCAAAAAATTCAATAAGATTTGTCAAACATGACCTTCCACGCACAAATCCATGTTGACTGTTCCTAATCAGACCCTGTCTATCCAGATAATTATATATACACTAAATATATATTTAGTGGCCAATTTATAAAGTTCACCTGTAAACCTGCTCTTTAATACAAATATCTAATCAGCCAATCATGTGGCAGCAACTCAATGCATGAAAACATGCAGACATGGTCAAAAGGTTCAGTTGTTGTTCAGATCAAACATCAGAATGGGGAAGAAAAATCATCTGACTTTGACTGTGGAATGATTGTTGGTACACGACTGGGTGTTTTGAGTATCTCAGAAACTGCTGAATTCCCAGGATTTTCAGACACAACTGTCTAGAGTTTACAGAGGATGACATGAGAAACAAAGAAAAGACATCCAGTAGGCAGCATAGCTGTGGGTGAAAAGATCAATCCAACCTTGTGAAGGCTGAATGTAGTACGTTAGATTGCAAGTGAAATTTTGCTTCATCTGGAAGGACTGTTTGGTTCTCTGGATGGTTAAAAGGGAAGAGGTTAAAGGACAAGTGTGGCATCTCTCATATTTATCTAGGAAAGTGCCATCATGGTCTTTGAGGGCAGAAGAGCAGACAATGAGTTACAAAGGACACAATTCTTTGATTAGAAGTGGCAGAAATCATGAAGTGTGGTCCTTTGAATGCAGCAGTTGTATGTTGAAAGGAGAGGGGCCAGGGAGTTCTGTTTAGGAGGAGTAGGATTGAGAAAGGAGTTGCAGGATATAAATGAGATGTGATCAAGGGTTCTGTCAGCTATGGTGTGGAGAAGTTGTGCATATGCTCCAAAGGTGAGACTTTGTAAATGGCTGCAAAAGGTTCTAATTGGTTAGTTCCTGACATGTTTTCCTTCTTGCTGAATCATGTTCCTTTTAGTTCTATCCCATCTTTCCTCCACGTCCAGTGCTATAGTTTGCATTTTTTTCCCAGTTCTGATAAATGCATTAACTTTGAGTGTCTTTGAGGCATTAACTGTTTCTCTTCCTAGCATTATTTCTCATTGCCTCCAGTCTGAGGCAAGGGTCTAAAATGTGGTTATTTTTTCCACAGAAAATACTTGACTTTTTTGTCGCATTCCTAGACCAGTGACATAGACAATAATTTCATTCTCTAGCATTCTGCTGCATGATACCTGTTAACTCATCACCTCATTATAATCAGTTTTATATGATACAACTCTCGACCACTTCAGTCAGCTAAATTGAAAACGCAGCCAGATATCTCGAATAGGAAATATTCTCAGGTAGCATACACGAATCCCATCATTTGCCAGCATTCAGTTTCTGAGGAATTTATATCCAGACTACCATTGCCACTTCCTAGATAGCCAGGTAGGAAGGATGTCATAACTTTGGAGAAGGTACAGAAGAGGTTTACCAAGGTGCTGTCAGAATTAGAGGACATGTGCTGTAAAAGGAGTTTGAACAAATTTGAGTTATTTTCTCCAGAGTAGCAGAGGCTGAAGGCTGATCTGATAGAGGTTTATAGGATTGAGATGTATAGATAGAGTAGACAGTATCTTTTCCCCCAGGGTTGAAATGTCTAATACAGTGGGCATGCATTTAAGGTGAGAGATGGCCATTTTAAAGGAGATGTGAGGGACAAGTTTTTTACGGGGGGGGGTGCCTAAAATGTGCTGCCTGAGATGATGGTTGAGGCAGAAACATCAGGAACTTCTAAGAGACATTTAGATGGGCACGTGAATGTGAGGAAAATGGAAGGATATGGATATTGTGTAGGTATAAAGGATTAGTTAGCTGGATATTTGATTACTAATTTATTTGGTTCGACTCAACATTGTGGGCCATAGGGACAGTTCTGTGTTCTATTTCCCTAGATTCAGATTGCCAGATTACTTTTTTACAATGCCAAATTTTGGATAGGTCTGTAAGCTAGACTCTACAAGACACTGAATTAAACTGTATTAACAATTTAAGAATTATTAGGTAGAAAATTATTTCAGCTTCCTGTTGGATTTAGACTTAGTGTGATACTGTGGAAACCTGTGCCAGACATTGCCTTTTAATAAGTTAATGTTCAGCATTTGCCTTTTGTTAATTTGATACATCTGTTCTGGTACAGTTGATGCAAAATTATAGGATCCAAGAACATGAAGAAGGTTTCATGCCTCAAAGCATAGACACTGTGGAGCTAATTGGCAAACAGCACCAAAAATTGATAGAACATCTCAATTGTGAATCTGAGGCGAAGAATGAACTGGTATTGGAGCTCCACAAAGCTGAAGGTAAGATTGTGAATATGAGAAACATTGTTGCTACAAGTATGGAGAACGGAATTTTTAAAATCTTGTGTTTGAATGTATGCTTTTTCTTTACTATTGAATAACTAATGGAACTAAATTTGTTTGTCCCAGATTAATGTTGAGTATTTGATTGAATTCAGAGTTCGAAGTTGGCAACTTTCTTATTCTGCAGTTTGAATTCTCCATATTATTATCGTTGTCACACATTTTATTTCCTTATTTATTTCTGCTTTCTCAATAGATGCCGTACATATGACATGTGCAGTTTTTCATTGATTCTATTGTACTTTTGTTTACTGTGAATGCTTGCAAATGTTGGGGTAGTATATGTTGATATACACACACACACACACTCACACACTCTCTCACACACACACACACACACACACACTCACTTCAGTTTAGAATGCATTTTAGATTCCATGCTAATTGGCTAATGAAACATATTCCCTAGAAATTGTATATGTTGGCAGTAGCATGGAATAAGATTTGTGAAGGGAGGGTAAAAATGGAAATGCAGGGTCTCCAGCAGCTTATGTATTCTTTTGAAATCTGCAAAACTCAAACCCTCAACAAATTGGCATTTATATTTATCAAACATTCACCCAGCTTTTCTGGACTGGGATTCAGAATCCCATTTAATTTATGCCAAAAAAATGCTCTCTCCTGACTTTACTGCTCATGTCACAGACAGCAGAGGCAAATATTGGCAATAGTTAGACAGACCAAGATGAGAAAGCTGTTGAAATCTTTAAGCTGTTGTATCCAGTTGGTGGCCCATCCAAAAAATTGGAATAAATGGTAGTTAAATTGTTTTAAAGATGGCAAGTAAATTCATCAGGCGTATGATTTTATTTTGGTGCCAGTCAGAAAAGTGGTGGTACAGAAATCGCTTGCATTAGGGTAATGGCTCTGTCCTTTGTTAACACTTTGCAGCATTTTCATCAAACTGGAGCTTTCTACTTGCTATACAGATAATTATACCAAGAAAGTGACAAGTATGTTAAATTTTTAAAAGTTGAATCCATTTCCCTTATACATTTATTTGTTGTTGTTTGAATCCTTCAAATCTTCTTTATCAACTTCTTTTCCTAATTGTATGTTTTTTTCCTTTTTGATTTTAAAAAAGGGTAATGGAAAAACTTTCTCCATTTTAAAAGCGTTTCACCTGCCATAATTTCTAATGACTTTGTTTATTCAATCCTGGCTTGCTTAGATCCTTTCTGTTATTCCTCCAGGTCTGATTGACGGGTATGTTGCCGAGAAAGCACTGCTAGAAGAAGCTTTGCAGAAGAAGGAAGAATCAGAACAGCACTTGGCTGTACAGGTAGAACTCCTAGGCAAACAACTTGATGAACTCAACCAAGAGAACATTCAGCTGTGTGAGGAACGTGATCTGCTACTGCGCCAGAAACAAGTCATGGCTGGCAGTGAAGTAGAGCGTGGTAAGAACCATCCTCTAGCTGTTGATTACTCAGTTTACGATGTCCTACACACTTACCCAGTTTTTGTTCCTGATTGCTAAGACAAAATGACCTTTAAAAGTAAAAAAAAATGTGATGTTTTATCTTATGCAGAACTTTTCCAGAACATGAAGGACCATAAGACATAGAAGCAGAATAAAACTATTCTGTCGATTGAGTCTGCTCCACTGTTCCATAATGGCAGATTTATTATCCCTCTTAACACCATTTTCCTACCTTCTTTCTTCTCTCCCACCCCCACCCCCCCAATAACTGTCATGGTAGCATGGTGTTTAGCTCAACGCTGTAACGGATTAAGGTGTCAGAGTTCAGAGTTCAATTGCAGCATCCCCTGTGAGCATGTGCATGTGGGTTTCCTCTGGGTCCTCCAGGTTCCTCCCACAGTCCAAAGACGTACTGGTTAGTAGGTTAATTCGTCATTATAAATTGTCGCCTGATTAGGTGAGGGTTAAATCAGTGAGTTGCTGGGCAGTGCACTTCGAAGGGCCTGTTCTGTGCTATTTCTCTAAAATCAAATAAATCCTTTGGCGCCCTTACTAATCTAAGAACCTGAAAGCCACTGTCTTAAGTATCTCCATTTACTTGGCCTCCACAGCCATAAGATATAGGAGCAGAATTCAGCCCATTAATTCTGCTCCACCATTCCATCATGGCTGATCCCAGATCCCATTCAGCCCCATACACCTGCCTTCTCACCATATCTTTTGAAGCCCTGACCGATTAGGAAATGGTCAAGTTCTTCCCTAAATGTACCCACAGATTGACCTCCACTGCAGTTTGTGGCAGAGCATTTCACAGATTCACTACTCTCGGCTAAGCGTCCATTGTTAAGGACCTCTAGCACTCAGGGCCTGTCCTTTATCATTAAGTAGGAGGTACAGAGGCCTGAAGGTACACACTCAGCGATTCAGGAACAACTTCTTCCCTTCTGCCATCCGATTCCTAAATGGGCATTGAACCCATGACAGTACCTCACTCTGTAAATGCATATTATTTTAGTTTTGCACGATTTTTAATCTATTCAATCTACGTATAATGTAATTGATTTATTTATTTAATATTATTTTATTTTGTTTTTTCTTCCCCCTTTTGTGTATATATTGCTTTGATTTGCTGCTGATAAGTTAACAAATTTCACGTCACATGCCAGTGATAATAAACCTGATTCTGATCTGGCAATGAATTCCTCCCACTTCCTTTTTAAAAAAACCCTATTAATTTCTCCTCTTTAGAGATGTCCTTGTATTCTGAGGCTGTGCCCTCCAGTGCTCAATTTCTCCCAGTTTAGGAAACATCCTCTCCATGTCCACTGTTTCTGGGTCTTTTTAAGTAAATATCGCAGTGGAATAAACCATACATCCATCAATATCAGTCCATTACTGCCTTCAATTTGATCAGCTCTGGGGTTGCAAATCATATGTTCATAATCCTTATTCTTGATCTGCTGAAGTGAAGCAACCATGGCAGAATTCTGTGAGATAAAGAATGTCAGAGAAATGGACTTTGTAAATTATGATAACTACTTCCTTTAATAATAATAATAACATTCTGCATCACACTAACAGAATACATGGGCACTGACCCAACAAAAAGGCCTACATACCAAAATAAAATACGTCATTGAAGTTTGCAAAAGTTGTTAATACAATATCATATTATCACCATATTTGGGAAAACATTTGACGAACTACACATAATAGCATACTACATTGCATTAACAGCAGTACAGTGCAATGGCTCCAAAACAGAGGCACTCATTCATAGAACCCCGAAACTGAGTAATGAAATGAAAACACTGAAATGTCAGAAGAGAATACAAGACAAAATTAAAACCTTAAGTACAGAAATAGTCCACCGCTGTAGATTTCTATGTTCTATGTTCTAATGGAGTATAAAAAAAGTTAAGGGAAAAACTAAGGAAATACTAAGGTTCATGCAAGATACAATCAACCTAACAAAAGCATTGTAGAATTTATAGATACACTAAAATAAAGCTTGGTGCTTACAAAGCCGGAGTAAATAGATACATGAAATATGCCAGACAGAAAAAACACAATTATTAATTTGGGAACAATGAAAAAGATTTGTACAAGAAATTGAAACTAAATTTAGCGCACCAAAATGTCACCAACCCTAGCACAGAATTACCAACAACACAAAGATGAGAACTTCTGGATTAATATCTGGTCAAGTAGGGTGATGCACAATCAAGAAGCGAGCTGGATTAGGGAGGGAAAAGAATGCACACATACAATTGAAGAAATGCAAATACCTTAAGTTAAAATGGATATGCTAAAAGTGGTTTTTAAAAAATAACCAAAGCTGGGAAAAGTACTGGCAGTGATAATATTCATAATTATCAGTATAAAAAATGACTTGTTCTTATCCATTGCTGTTAATACATATCAATAATTTTCTTAAAAATCCTGAAGAGGTGCCCAAAGTTTTGACTGAAGGTAAAGTATATCTTTTCTAAAGAAGAAATCACAAATGACCCATCAAAATATCATTCTATTATTTGTTTACAAACAATATATAAATTGTAACATCATGTAACTCGCAACTAATCACCACTCACTTAAATAACCACAATATACAGTACTTACAGAAGAGCAGAAAGGATGCTGTAAGGGTATGAAGGGATGTAAAGAAGAACTGTTAATAGATTCTGTAGTTCTAAGTCAAGTCTGGTGGAAAAAGAGAACTCTTTCATGTTGTCATAGTGACTACCAAAATGCATTTGATACTGTTCCATACTCCTGGTCAATTGAATTCTTAATCTATATGAACCTTGCCCAATACTTGTGAAATTCTTACATTATCTGATAAAGCATTGGCATACTATAATCACCCTATCTGTTAACAACCAGAAAAGAACAACTACAATTTTCAAACTAAACAGAGGCATTTATCAGGGTGACTCTCTAAGCCCACCATGGCTTTCTAATTTAAATCTTCTCTCTAATTTACTGAACCAGACAAAAATAGGGTATCAAATCTGAAACAAATTATGTACTCCATCAGTAAAGCACAGACAATTAATTCAAGTGGTAAAACTATTTTTGAAAGGTATAAACATGAGCCTAGGACTAGATAAGTGCAGAACATTAAACATAAAGGTGCAATAGAGCTAGTAGAGCAGCAGAATACAATAGATGGATATGAACAAGCAAAAAAAAATCATAGTGCCTTAAAAGGAAAACTTTCAACAGAACTGAATTCAAAGCTCAAAAAAATCTGCCAAACAGAGCTCAATAGTAAAAATATAACACAGGAATAAACACTGTCACTATTTGCATATTAATATGTATAATATCTTGGTCTGAAACTGATCTGGAAAGTTTACAAAGAAATACAAGAATTGAAATGACAAATTTTAGAAAATAAAACCTAAGTCCACTTAAATGCACTTCATAGGACGTGAGAAGGAAGAGGAAGAACAGACATAATTTGCACAAGTCAAATTATACTTCTAAGGATATACTTTCATCAATAAAAACTGGAATCAACTCTCCATGCAAGCATATGCAATTCTGATAAGTACATACCACTAAACTTAAATTTAAGCACAACTCAGAAAAATGAAGAAATTAGCACTGTAGAAGAAAATATCAACCAATGGAAGATCATCAGCCTCCATGGAATGATCTGAGCAGACTAGATGTTGACAAGGAAGTGTTGAAGTTGGAGACCTCTTCTCAGAAATAGAAAGGTTCCTTGTGACAATACTGGACCAGGAAGTTAACATAGGGGAAAAAAAAATCAAAAATACATAATAAAAGACTAACAAATTCAAGGCTAAATGCAGAAAACACCAAAAGAAGCTGGAAACAATCCAATACATTCTAGGATCCTGCAGCAGTTTAACTCAATCTGTTTACTTATACAGGCACAATCAAGTGGCAAACACGATTCACCGAAATCTTATTTTTAAAATACAGACTCATAGAAATAACCATACCTTGGTATAAATGCAAGCCTGAACCAGTCTTAGAGTCAAGAGTCCTACAATTATATTATCACTGATCTATTGTTACAGTTAGCACAATCCATAAGAACACAATGGATACAATATTACAGGAGAAACAAGCAACAGCAATTTAATAGATTTAGCCATTCCAAACACATAACATACTGAAGTCAGTAAGTGAAAAACACCAGAAATGTGCTGAATTAAAAAGGGAAATTCAAGGACTTTGAAATGTGAATGGGGTATACATTGCCCCAGTGGTAATATCTACAACTGGTGTCATCCCAAAGTCACTACACAATAGCATTAAACATTTAGGCCTACACAGCAACATCTATGTAAATTTTCAGAAAGCCATAATGCTAAACGTTATTCAATAGTCAGACAGTTCCAAGCAATTGTGTGTGGTTGGCTATGCCATTACCTCAGGTTTGACCAGTTTGAGCTGAGAAAAAACAGAAATAATAATAATAACTTCATACATACAATAATAACCTTTCATACATGAAGATGCAGGTTCAAAATGCTTTACAGAGATTGTAAAAATACAGCAATATAGTCATTAAAAAGGTGAGATAAAATTAAAAATCTTAAGTAAAAACATTTAGAGTACAACGTATTCAAATATATATAATTATATAAATATAGTCAACATCAGCAGACATTAATTCTATAAGTAGGCCAAATTAACAAGTACTTAGAAGTGTTTTAAAATATTCCACAGTGTCAGCTTGGCATACGTCAGTTGGTAGAGTGTTTCGTGGTTTTGGTGCATAAGAGCAAAAGGCCACATTACCAGTTCTTGGCATTAGGAATACCATGCAAGCTAGTATTCCCATGCCACAAGCGACAGGTCACACACCGAAGATTTTGCTTTAAAATAGAAAAAAATCTGCCTCACAACAAATGAGAAAATCTGCAGATGCTGGAAATCTGAGCATCTGAAAATGGAGGGGGTCGTTGGAAGTTGGGGGGCATTACTGGAAGTTTGAGAAATCAGTTTGAGGAATCATGTTCATGCAATCAGGTTGGAGGCTTCTCAAATGGAATATAAAGTGATATTACTCCAACTAAATGCATCCTCATCACCATACTGGTTTTAATTCCACTTCCCATTCCCATTCCAATATGTCCAGCCATGACATCCTTTACTGTCAGCTTTCCTTTGCTTTGGTTGGAGAGTCTGGTCTAGTCGTGGTTACACAGGAAAACTTAAGTATCTCATAGACTGAAGCTGCCTCAAAATTCAGGAAGTCTTCTGAACGGCAACAACTCTCACTTGACCATAAGGCTATGAGGCAAAGGGAGCAGAATTAGGCCATTCGGCCCATTGAGACCATTTCATCGTGGCTGATTTATTATCCCTCTTAATCATGCTCTCCTGCCTTCTGCTATAACCTTTGACACCCTTACTAATCAAGAACCTATAACATCCACTTTAAACATGCACAATGATTTGCTCCCCACGTATTCCCCACACTCTACTAAAGAAATTCCTCCTCATTTCTGTTCTAAGGAGATGTACAGTGGCATGTACAGTGGCATGCAAAGGTTTGGACACCCCTAGTCAAAATTTCTGTTACTGTGAATAGTTAAGTGAGTAGAAGATGAGCTGATCTCCAAAAGTCTTAAAGTTAAAGATGAAACATTCTTTTTAACATTTTAAGCAAGATTAGTGTATTATTTTTGTTTTGTACAATTTTAGAGTGCGGAAAAAAAAAGAAAGGAGCACCATGCAAAAGTTTGGGCACCCCAAGAGTTTTGAGCTCTCAGATAACTTTTACCAAGGTCTCAGACCTTAATTAGCTTGTTAGGGCTATGGCTTGTTCACAGTCATTGTTAGGAAAGGCCAGGTGAAGCAAATTTCAAAGCTTTATAAATACCCTGACTCCTCAAACCTTGTCCCATCAATCAGCAGCCATGGGCTCCTCTAAGCAGCTGCCTAGCATTCTGAAGATTAAAATAAATGCCCACAAAGCAGGAGAAGGCTATAAGAAGATAGCAAAGCGTTTTCAGTTTGGTGTTTCCTCAGTTTGTAATGTAATTAAAGAAATGGCAGTTAACAGGAATGGTGTAGGTCAAGTTGAGGTCTGGAAGACAAAGAAAACTTTCCGAGGGAACTGCTCGTAGGATTGCAAGAAAGGCAAATCAAAACCCCTGTTTGACTGCAAAAGACCTTCAGGAAGTTTTATCAGACCCTGGAGTGGTGGTGCACTGTTCTACTGTGCAGCAACACCTACACAAATATGACCTTCATGGAAGAGTCATCAGAAGAAAACCTTTCCTGCGTCCTCACCACAAAATTCAGCATCAGGAGTTTGCAAAGGAACATCTGAACAAGCCTGATGCATTTTGGAAACAAGTCCTGTAGAATGAAGTTAAAATAGAACTTTTTGGCCGCAATGAGCAAAGGTATGTTTGGAGAAAAAAGGGTGCAGAATTTCATGAACAGAACACCTCTCCAACTGTTAAGCACAGAGGTGGATTGATCATGCTTTGGGCTTGCGTTGCAACCAGTGGCATGGGGAACATTTCACTGGTAGAGGGAAGAATGAATTCAATTAAATACCAGCAAATTCTGGAAGCAAACATCACACCGTCTTTAAAAATGCTGAAGATGAAAAGAGGATGGCTTCTACAACAGGATAATGATCCTAAACACACCTCAAAATTCACAATGGACTACCTCAAGAGGCGCAAGCTGAAGGTTATGCCATGGCCCTCACAGTCCCTTGACCTAAGCATCATCGAAAATCTGTGGATAGACCTCAAATGAGCATGCAAGACGGCCCAAGAATCTCACAGAGCTAGAAGCCTTTTGCTAGAAAGAATGGGCGAAAATCCCCCGAACAAGAATTGAAAGGCTGGTTACAGAAAGCTTTTAATAGTTGTGATACTTGCCAAAGGGGGTGTTACTAAGTACTGACCATGGAGGGTGCCCAAGCTTTTGCTTTGGGCCCCTTTCCTTTTTTGTTATTTTGAAACTGTAAAAGATGGAAATAAAAAAGTAATCTTGCTTAAAATATTAAAGAAATGTGTCATTTTTAACTTTATGCCTTTTGGAAATCAGGTCATTTTTCACTTGCTTAGCTATTCATAGTAGCAGAGATTTTGACCGGGGTGCCCAAACTTTTGCATGCCACTGTATGCTGAGGCTGTACTGCCCACTATGGAAAATATTCTCTCCATGCCCACTCTATCCAGGGTGATTTTCAATAGGATTTCCTCTCATTCTTATAAACTCCTGTAAGTATAGGCCCAGAGCCGTCAAATGCTCGTCATATGTTAACTCTTTCATTCCTGGGATCATTCTCCTGAACCTTTCGGTGGTTTCCAATGCCAGCACAGCCTTTCTTAGAAGAGGGAGCCAAAACTGTTCCCAGTACTCCGTGTTTCCTGACCAATGCTGTATAAAGCCTCAGCATTACATCCTTGCTTTTGTATCTTCTTCGTCTTGAAATGAATGCTAACATTGCATTGCATTTGTTGGGTGTGTTTTATGGTCCCAAATGCACTGCGAGTGGATTTTGCAGTTGGAAACAGACTCTGATCAGCTACCCTATATTTCCTCTTTTGTCATTCCTCAGCCTTCTTCACTCCAGGGAGAACAGACCCAGTTTATCCAATCTATCACCATAACTTTGTCTCCCATGTCACAACGGCATGCAGTTTGTTAAGTTAATTGATCATTTTAAATTGCCTTGTGTAGGTGAGTGTAGAATCTGCGGCTGTTGATGAGAATGTGGGGAAGAATTTAAAAATAGGATTAATGTAGAATTGGGGTATATATATATATAAAAATGGGTAGTTGATGATTGGCATGGGCTCCATGGGGGTTAAAGGCTTGTTTCTGTGCTGCATCTCCCGATGACTCTACATGTCCTTATGTAGCTCAGTGGACAGTGTGTGATATTTGTTCCATGTAGGTGCTTGGTTCCTGATGTAACCTGTGTCTTGTATCCTCACTGGTTAGTATTTTATATTGCTCTTTATATAATGTAAGCGTTAGGATGATGTCAGCTGAAAGTTGAGGAACTAGTTCAATTAAACTTTCTGGATCTACCTAGGACCATTGCCTGCACCTCTGGGCAGGAAATACAGCCACAATTTATGTGGAAAGTTAGCTTTGGTAAATCAATCGGGTTGATGAGCCAATACAAAAACTGTTGTAATCTTTGTTTATTATGATGGCCTAATGATTTGTACTTCAAGTCAAGTCAAGTCAACTTTTATTGTCATTTTGGCCATAACTGCTGGTACAGTACATAGTAAAAATGAGACAACGTTTTTCAGGACCATGGTGTTACATGACACAGTACAAAAACTAGACTGAACTACGTAATAAAAAAAAAACAGAGAAAGCTATACTAGACTACAGACCTACACTAGATTGCATAAAATACACAAAAACAGTGCAGGCATTACAATAAATAATAAACAGGACAGTAGGGCAAGGAGTCAGACCAGGCTTCGGGTATTGAGGAGTCTGATAGCTTGGGGGAAGAAACTGTTATATTGTCTGGTTGTAAGAGCCTGAATGCTTCGGAGCCTTTTCCCTGACGGCAGGAGGGAGAAGAGATTGTATGAGGGGTGCATGGGGTCCTTCATAATGCTGTTTCCTTTGCGGATGCAGCGTCTAGTGTAAATGTCCGTGATGGTGGGAAGAGAGGCCCCCTGATGATCTTCTCAGCTGACCTCACTATCCGCTACAGGGTCTTGCGATCTGAGATGGTGCAATTTCCGAAGCAGGCAGTGATGCAGTTGCTCAGGATGCTCTCAATACAACCCCTGTAGAATGTGATAAGGATGGGGGTGGGAGATGGACTTTCCCCAGCCTTCGCAAAAAGTAGAGACGCTGCTGGGCTTTCTTTGCTATGGAGCTGGTGTTGAGTGACCAGGTGAGATTTTCCGTCAGGTGAACACCAAGAAATCTGGTGCTTTTTATGATTTCTACTGAGGAGCCGTCGATGTTCAGCGGGGAGTGGTTGCTCCGTGCCCTCCTGAAGTCAACAACCATCTCTTTTGTTTTGTTCACATTCAGAGACAGGTTGTCCGTTAGCTGCTGCACCTCCTCTCTGTAAGCTGACTCGTTGTTCTTGCTGATGAGACCCACCACGATGGTGTCATTGGCGAACTTGATGATATGGTTCGAGCTGTGTGTTGCAGCACAGTCGTGGGTCAGCAGAGTGAACAGCAGTGGACTGAGCACGCAACCCTGGGGAGCCCCCGTGCTCAGTATGATTGTGTTGGAGATGCTGCTCCCGATCTGGACTGACTGAGGTCTCCCAGTCAGGAAGTCTAGGATCCAGTTGCAGAGGGAGGTGTTCAGGCCCAATAGGATCAGCTTTCCAATCAGTCTCTGAGGGATGATTGTGTTGAATGCTGAACTAAAGTCTGTGAACAGCATCTGAACGTATGTGTCTTTTTTGTCCAGGTGGGTTAGGGCCAGGTGGAGGGTGGTGGCAATGGCGTCATCTGTTGAGCGGTTGGGACGGTACGCAAACTGCAGCGGGTCCAGTGAGGGGGGCAGCAGGGCTTTGATATGCCTCATGATGAGCCTCTCGAAACACTTCATGATGATGGATGTAAGTGCAACGGGACAGTAGTCATTTAGGCAGGACACTGAAGACTACTTCGACACAGGGACGATGGTGGCGGCCTTGAAGCACGTTGGAATGATGGCACTACTCAGGGAGATGTTGAAGATGTCAGTGAGAACATCTGCTAGCTGGTCTGCACATCCTCTGAGCACTCTGCCAGGGATGTTGTCTGGTCCAGCAGCCTTCCGTGGGTTGACCCTGCACAGGGTTCTTCTCACGTCAGCCACGGAGAGACACAGCACCTGGTCATTCACAGGAGGGGTGGACTTCCTTGCCGCCATGTCATTTTCCGCTTCAAACCGGGTGTAGAAGTTATTCAGCGCACCTGGGAGGGAGGCATCACCTACACAGTCAGGTGATGTTGTCTTGTAGTTGATGTCCTGGATGCCCTTCCACATGCGCCGTGTGTCGCTGCTGTCCTGGAAGTAACTGTGGATTAGCTGGGCATGTGCACGCTTTGCCCCTCTGATGGCTCGGGACAGTTTGGTCCTCGCTGTTGTTAAAGCTGCCTTGTTGCCTACTCTGAAGGCGGAGTCGCGGGACCTCAGCAGCGCACGCACCTCTGCGGTCATCCATGGCTTCTGGTTGGCACGTATAGTGATGGTCTTGGACAGAGTAACATCATCAATGTACTTGCTGATGTAGCTGGTCACTAATGCCGTGTACTCCTCTAAGTTGGCAGAGTCCCCATCGGTTGCAGCCTCTGTGAACATGTGCCAGTCAGTGTTCTCAAAGCAGTCTTGAAGAACAGAGATGGCTCCTGCTGGCCAGGTTTTCACCTGTTTCTGAACTGGTCTGGAGCACCTGACGAGCTGGTCTGTATGCTGGGATTAGCATAACAGAGATGTGGTCTGAGTATCCGAGGTGGGGGCGGGGCTCTGCCCGGTACGCGTCGGGAATGTTTGTGTAAACCAGGTCCAATGTGTTCTCCCCCCTCATTGCAAAGTCCACATACTGATGGAATTTGGGAAGCACTGACTTAAGGTTCGCGTGGTTAAAATCACTGGCGACCATCAGGATGTACGTTCTGCAGTTCGCTAATAACCCCGTACAGTTCACAGAGTGCCTCCTTAGCATTAGCGCTGGGGGGAATGTAGACACCGAATACAAGGACAGAGGTGAATTCCCGTGGCAAATAAAATGGTCTGCATCGAACTGCCACAAACTCCACTGGCGATGAGCAGTGTCTGGAAACCAGCACAGAGTTCTTACACATTCTGTGTCGATGTAAACACAGACATCGCCACCGCGGACCTTACCGGAGACAGCTGCATCTCTGCCCGAATGAAACAAAGCTAGCCCGTCTAGCTGGATGGCAGCGTCCGAAATCCTATCAGTGAGCCGTGTCTCTGTGAAGACATATGCGGAGCAAACTCTGTACTCCCGCTGAGTATTACGTTGGAGTCAGATGTAGTCCATTTTATTGTCCAGGGAGCGGACATTGGAGAGTAAAATGGACGGGAGAGCCGGCCGGCTAGGGTTTGCTTTGAGCCTGGCATGGACCCCTGCCCGTTTGCCTCACTTCTGCTTCCTCGCACATCGCTTTCGACATCTCCATCTCCGGCTCCCAGCATCAGGCAAGTCCGAGGATTGTAGGCCCGTTCCCCTCAGCAAGTCGACGTCGCGTAATTCAGCCAACAGATCTTTGTGGAGGTTTGTTTTTGGGCGATCTCTGTATTGTAGTAGTATCTGGCGATCTGTTATCCATGTGCCCTAATCAAAAATAGTGTATCAAACTTAAAATAGAAAATTAAATTAAAGTAACACCAGGTCTGAAAGGCCGCTGCTGCCGTGCTGCGCCGCCTCAAACAAGGCATATTAACCCTAGCCTCATCATGGGACTATTTACAATGACCAATTAACCTAGTAACTGGTATGACTTTGGACTATGGGAAGAAACCTATGTGGTCACAGGGAAAACATACAAACTCCTCACAGGCAGCGTTGGGAATTGAACCCGGGTTACTGGTACTGTGAAGCGTTGTGCTAACCACTGATACCATGCCGCATCAACTTTTCAATTATCATTTAAAATCTGGATTTTGTTTTAGATTTCAACGATCTGTTTTGTTGAATGATTCCAATGTATGTGCTGTTTTCCACCAATGAATATGCAGCTCAAGATATTAGTGCCAAATTTACCAGTTTGTTTACTGCATAGTACTGAGCCTGTGCATTGTATTTTGTTTGTGATGGTTATCTTCTCTCAATTCTTTGTTTCTCAGGCCACCAAACTCAACCAATAATCAAAAGGGATTCAGGTTTGTCCCTTTTTGAAAGGAATGTTTGGTCTGTATTGAAATAAAGTGGTATTGGAATGTTTTTTAAAGCATTTTATTGTTTATGATCTGTTGCCAAATTGATCAGGTTGAATAATTTCAAACTTTTTTAAAAACTCACTATGCCTGTGAAATGCTGTGCATGTGCAAGTTAAGACTCCAAGCATGGTGTGCCTCATATTTTGTGCCCATTTTTGATTTCATTTTACCATTTGTGTACATTTATATGAAACTTGTGCATTGCAGAAGTCACCACTTTTAAATTTGAAGTGGCACAGCTAGCCTTGCACTCTGAGTACAGTATACTGTTGTATAGATTGGACCACTAAGATCATTAAGCTTTTTATTTCTGTTTAAGTGCTGGAGAGAAGCATTAATTACATGTTGAAAAGTACATACAAGTTGAATTTTCTGTTGCATTCCTTTTTTCTTTACTATATTCTTGCTGATTCAAGCATTCACTTAATCTGAGGAGTACTGGACAATTCTGTTTCAGTCCTTGTCTATAAAGTGCAACATTAGCTTGTTTTACAACAGAGAGGAGTCTTTATGTTCTATTGGAAACGTGCCTATAGATAAATCCCAGTGTTATTAAATGTGACTTGGTTCTAAATGTATAACTGAAAGTATGAATTCATATTTCCAGTTATAAGTTGGAAACTAAGTTATATTTACCAGTATTGGGAGTTCTCATACGTTCTTCCTACTGCATCGCATGACCTAGTCTGGACCTGGTTAAGTATTTGGGGTATAACCCTCCTTGTCATTATCATTTTCATAATGCCTTGTGCCTTGCTATGTTTTTGAGCCTCTTTGCCTGCATTCCAGTAGGAAGGTCCTACTGTGCTGTGTCCATCATCAAAATCAAGATGCACAACTTTCCAGCCATGAATATTTCCATTATGGAACAAAAATGCATGTATTTTATTGTTTCTTTCAATGCTCATGGTTAAATTATGGTAACAAATGGGATAAAATAGTGCGATACCTAGCAAATAGCATCTGCTAAACACTGGAACAATAAAGGAACTTAAAGGAGACATAAGAGACTACTGATATTGGAGTATGAAGCAAAATGCAAAACATTGGAGGAACTGAACAGATCAGGCAGCAACTTTGGAGCAAATTGGGTAGTCAGTGGTTGGGGTCAAGACCTTCATCTGGATTCGTTGACTAGAAATGTCGACTGTCCATTTCTCTCCATATATGCTGTCTCACCTGCGAAGTTCCTCCAGAGTTTTGTGCACCGCTTCTAAATAAAGCCACCCAGACTGTTGTGCTTTGGGCAAAGCATCTACCTTTTGCAATGTTTTGAAAGAGGTCTCAGCTCATAAGAAGGAATAAGCAGGGTTGTGGTGTAATCCCAGTGTATGCAGTCATTTGAAGGGAAAAATATAGACCAAGTGTACAGTACTTGCTACTCTTTGGCATTTTCCAGTTGGTAATTTGTTTTGATCTTGGCTTTCTTCCCGCAGGTACATTGGCAATTCCAATATATATTTAAGGCTTTAATAATTGGGGAAATTTTCCAGCTGTAAATACTATAATTGTGTTTCTGCTTTAAACATTTGTAGTGCACTGCTGTGGATGAAACTAATAAAGCAATATTCAGTATGAATATTCAAATTTTATTGTAGTGTGACTTCCAGAGTTTCACATTGTAGTTTAGAAGATGATTTGGTTAGCTGCCATTTGGTTCCCATGTATCTTACACTAACACCATTTTTTGCTGTGTTCAGGATTACTGGAGGAGACGGAGCGTTTGACCAAGGAAAAGCTGGATATCCAGTGTCAGGCAGACAAGGATCGCGCTGATCTCCTATCGAGGACAAAGAGGATGGAGGTGGAGTTGGAGGAAGAGACCAGCCGTAATATTGAGCTGGCTGACAAATGGCACCTGGAGGTTACCGACTTGCAGCAGCAGATCCAGGCACTGGAAAAGCAGCTGAAGAATTATCGACAGTTCATGGATGTAAGTAAAAGAGGATGTCAATTGTGATCATTATTAAACATGTTTCGATTACATATTCAGTATTAAGTGCAATGGCGTAGAGTTTGCTTTGCAACAAGAGAAACATGTTAGTTTGCTTCTTAAATCATTAAAACATTGTTGTCAATTTGAAAAGAAAGGAAATGAACAATCAGAGACCAAAATGTGGAGAGATTGGTGTTACCTGGTCAGGACTGGTTCTAAGGCAAACTGGAAAGCTTGGTTTGCTAAAATTTGAATTTATTGATTCCTGAGGGCTGTGATGTTCCAAGTCAGTTGTCCAGATTACATTGTTGGAATGGTGTAAGGACCATAATCGCAGTATTGAGAGAGGAAGGGAAACTCAAAGGTGGAAGTTCAGGAGCGAAAAACGGCTTGTTAGTTAATTTGTTGGTGGCATTATATTAAAATAAATCTCAACTACGTTTCAAGAAATACTCTTTATTCTTCTGTTGTATCGAAGCATCTGTTAAATCTATCTGAACCACCAGGCCTCAAACTATGGTAGTCCCTGACAATGTGTCAAAACTGCAGTGGATCAGACCATGAGAGATATGAGCAGAATTAGGCTATTTGGCCCATCGAGTCTGCTCCACCATTCCATCATGGCTGATCCAATTTTCCTCTCAGCCCCTTTTATATCCCTGACTAATCAAAATCTTATCAACTTCTGCCTTAAATATACATAAAGACCTGGCCTCCAAAGAATTCCACAGATTCGCCACTCTAGCTGAAGAAATTCCTCCTCACCCCCATTCTAAAAAGACTTCCCTCTAATTTGAAGCTCTCTGAAAATCCATTAGCTTGAGTCCACTTTCTGATGGAGAGATGAAACTACTGTCAAAACATTTTGAATATTAAAATTGTCTATTTTAAATAAAGAAACCAGTATACTGCGATATCTCCAAATAGAATTAAGTAGGAAAGCAAACCAGAGAGGTTCAGTAAAGTTGTCATGATATCCATGTAATAAGCTAATGAACACTGAATTCAAGCTCCCCATAAATACATCACTTTTGCTTAAAAGTGATATGGAAGAAATTACAGGAGATCTGAAGAGTAAAATTTTCATTTGTGATGGGTGGTGATTATCTTGAACAAACAGCCAGAGATAGATACAGTTACGATATTTAAAAAGCATTTGGGCAGATATAAGAATCAGTATCAAGATCAGGTTTAATATTACTTAATATCGTGAAATTTGTTGTTTTGTTGCTGCAATAGATTGTGATACATAAAAATCCCTATAAATTACAATAAGAAACATATATAAAAATTGAGCTAAATCAGTAATCCAAAGGGGAGGAAAAATAGTGAGGCATGGGTTCATTGTCCATTGAGAAATCTGATTGTGGAAGGGAAGAAGCTGTTCCTAAAATGTTGAGTGAGTGTCTTCAGGTTCCTGTACTGCTTTCTTGATGGTAGCAGTGAGGAGGAGGCATGTCCAAGGGGGGGTTGGGGTCCTCAATGATGGGTGTTGCCTTTTTAAGTGGACAGAAAAGTGTAAAGAATTGTGGTCCTAAGGCTGGCAAATTGTATTATCATAGGTAAACATTATAGTCAGCAAGGACAAGATGAGTCAAAAGAGACCCTTCCTGTACGATACAGTGCTATGGCTGTCCTGTTATAATGACTAAGCTGTTTACCTTTTTACTTATTTTGCATGATCAGCTCTACGCCATAGAGTGCAGTGAAAATTCACTAAGCTGGTTCCTAAATGGCAGGTTTAGAATGCTGAGGCTTGCCCATTATTCAATTCTTATTAGAAAAATAACTGGTGATCTCATTGAAATTTAGCAACTCTTTGAATGGTGAATGCACAGAAGATATTCTTCGAGGCTGAGGAGTCCTGAACCAGAGATCTCACTTTGTGAATAAGAGTGAAGTGAAACAACTTCTCTCAGCATTCTTGGATTTCTTTGCACTGGAAACTCATTAATGAGTTCATTTGAAACTGATCAATAGATTTTTCAATATTGAGAGAATTGAAGGGTGTAGTTAAAGTGCTGGAAATGGCAGAGAGAGCATTCAGCAGTATAGCATAGGAATAGGCCCTTTGTCCTACAGTGTCTGTGCTGACCGTGATAACAAGTTGTTAGTCCATCCTGCCTCTCTAAATGCCACTTTTGTATCTGTTTCTACCACCATCCCTGAAGCTTAATTCTAGGTACCAACCAGTCTATTTAAAAAAAAACTTGCCCCACACATCTCTTTTAAATGTTCTGCTCTTATCTTAATAGTTATGCCCTTTCGTATTTAATATTTCTGCTGTGGGGGGTGGGGAGTCTCAGATTCTCTGTATCGCTCATAATTTTAAAGACAGCTACCAATACCCCCCTCAGCCTTTGATGCACCAGAGAAGACAATCCAAGTTTATCCAATCTCTCGTTATAGCTTATCTAATTCAGGCGGCGTCCCAGTGAACCTCTCCAAAGTCTCCATATACTCTTTCTAATGTGGCAACCAGTATCGCACATGAAGCTCCAAATGTGACCACTGCATCCTAACTTTCTGATGATGAAGGCAAGCATTTCAAACAATTTATCAACCTATATACTTTTGTGTCACTTTCAGGGAACTTTGGGCGTGGGCATTAAGCTGTACATCAGAATTCCCCCAGGTCCTGCTCTTAATTTTTCCCTTCCATTTGATGTCCTAAAATACAACATCTCAAAATTGTCCAAATTAAGCTCCCATCAGCCATTCTCTGCCCTTATCAGGAACTAATCTATATCATGCTGTATGCTTTGACAACCTTCTTCACTACCAACAGCTCCACCAATTTATGTGTTGTCTACAATCATACTGATCAAATTATCTACAAACCCCATTTCCAGAAAGGTTGGGATATTTTCCGAAATGCAATAAAAACAAAAATCTGTGATATGTTAATTCACGTGAACCTTTATTTAACTGACAAAAGTACAAAGAAAAGATTTTCAATAGTTTTACTGACTAACTTAATTGTATTTTGTAAATATACACAAATTTAGAATTTGATGGCTGCAACACACTCAACAAAAGTTGGGACAGAGGCGTATTTACCGTTGTGTTACATCACCTTTCCTTTTAATAACACTTTTTAATCGTTTTGGAACTGAGGATACTAATTGTAGTAGATTTGCAATTGGAAATTTTGTCCATTCTTGCTTGATACAAGACTTCAGCTGCTCAACAGTCCGTGGTCTCCGTTGTCTGATTCTCCTCTTCATGATGTGCCATACATTTTCAATAGGAGATCGATCTGGACTGGCAGCAGGCCAGTCAAGCACACGCACTCTGTGTCTACAAAGCCACGTTGTTGTAGCCCGTGCAGAATGTGGTCTGGCATTGTCCTGCTGAAATAAGCATGGACGTCCCAGGAAGAGATGTCACCTTGATGGTAACATATGTCTCTCTAAAATCCTAATGTACACCTCAGAGTCAATGGTACCTTCACATACATGCAACTCACCCATGCCGTGGGCACTGATGCACCCCCATACCATCACAGATGCTGGCTTTTGCACCTTTCGCTGATAACAATCAGGATGGTCGTTTTCATCTTTGGCACCGAGAACTCGATGCCTGTTTTTTCCGAAAACTAGTTGAAATGTGGACTCATCTGATCACTGCACATGGTTCCACAGTCTTTTGGTCCATCTGAGATGAGCTCGGGCCCAGAGAACTCACCGGCATTTCTGCATAGAGTTGATGTATGGCTTCCTCCTTGTGTAATACAGTTTCAAGTTGCATTTCTGGATGCAGCGACAGACTGTGGTAAGTGACAATGGTTTTCCGAAGTACTCCTGAGCCCGGGTGGCTATAATTGTCACAGTAGCATGACGGTTTCTTAGGCAGTGCCGCCTGAGGGCTCAAAGATCACGCGCATTCAACAGTGGTTTCCGGCCTTGCCCTTTACACACTGAGATGTCTCTGAACTCTCTGAATCTTTTCACAATATTGTATACTGTAGATGTTGAAAGAACTAAATTCTCTGCAATCTTGTGTTGGGAAATGTTCCTTTTGAACTGACTAACAATTCTCTCACGAATTTTGGCACAAAGGAGTGAGCCACAACCCATCCTTGCTTGCAAAGACTGAGCCTTTGATGGACACTACTTTTATACCCAGTCATGATACCGCACCTGGTACCAGTTAGCCTGCTTAATGTGGAGTCTTCCAAACCGGTGTTACTTGAATATTCTGTGCACTTTTCAATTTTATTTTAACTCTGTCCCAACTTTTGTTGAGTGTGTTGCAGCCATCAAATTCTAAATTTGTGTATATTTACAAAATACAATTAAGTTGGTCAGTAAAACTATTGAAAATCTTCTCTTTGTACTTCTGTCAGTTAAATAAAGGTTCACGTGAATTAATGTATCACAGATTTTTGTTTTTATTGCATTTTGGAAAATATCCCAACTTTTCTGGAAATGGGGTTTGTAAATACTTGTCAAAGTTATGTATCACAAACAGAGCTCCCAACATTGATCCCTGAGGAACATCACTGGTCACAGACATCTAATCAGAACAACACCCTTCCATTACTATCCCCTGTCTTGTCAGGCCATTTCTAAATCCATTCTACCAAGTCACGTAATCCCATACATCCTATTGTGTTTTAGTGTTCAATAAGGGGCCTTGTCAGATATATTAATGAAAGATCAAGTAAACGTCAGTCCTCTTCATCATCACTTCAATATACTCAATCAAGTGTGTAAATCCTATCCCTAAAAATCCTCTCCAGTTGGTTCCCTACCACTGATAGATACTCTGTTGATCCCAGAGAAAATTATACTGTCACGGTAGCATTATAACTGAACAGATATACAAATATTAGAAGAGGAAAAAAAAGTTACCTCAGCTAACAGGAGGGGTCATCACTTCCCCAGCTATAGGTTGACTCATCATAGAGCCTAATGGCTGAGGGTAAGAATGATCTTGTATAGCACTCTTTGAAGCAGCGCAGTTGTTTTAGTCTGTTACTAAAAGTGTTCCTCTGTTCAGCCAAGGTGGCATGCAGAGGGTGAGAAACATTGTTCAGAATTGCCAGAATTTTCTGTTGGGTCCTTTGTTCTACAACAGCCTCCAGTGTGTCCAGTTTGACTCTGATAACAGAGCCTGCCATTCTAATCAGTTTATTGATCCTGTTGGCATCACTCATGTTGATGTCATTGCCCCAGCACACCACCGCATGGAAGATTGTACTGGCAATAACAGTCTGGTAGAAGCTTACTAGTGTATAATTTCCTGAATTGTCCCCACTTTCCCTCCTCAGAATTCTGCAACAGACCTCGCCTGTGATTAGAGAGGACACAAAGACCTTGATCAAGTCCTCTCTTGGTTCTCTTAATAACCTATAAATGATCTTATAGGCCCTGGAAAGTTAGCCACTTTATTGGTTCTTTATTGAGCCTTTTGAAACTCACCAGCACACCCCATGCTGATCCCACTGTGCTTTTCCTTTGAGAATACAAATGTAAAGTACTTGTGTAGTATCTTGCCCACATCCTCTGGTTCAAGAATTATTATGGTTTTGAATCCTCCATACCTTATTTTTTCCCAAAGAATATATAGCCTCTTTATTTAGTCAGTCATACAGCTCAGAAACAGGCTCTTCAGCCTATCGCGGTTCACAAACTATTAGTGATACATTTATACCATTCTTCTTGTCTCTCTATTTACTGACATCCCATCATCTCCCCTGCTAAATCCTGTGGTTATTTTGTCACTCATTTACACCGATGGAAGTTGAGAGTAGCTAGTTAACCTCCCCACCAGCAATATCTGGAGAAAGCCAAAGCACCCAAGGAAAGTCCATAGGGTCATGGGAAGAAGCTGTAACCTGCACACATGGTACCCATGACCTGGATCCAAGGCTGTTGAGGCATTCCTCTTATCCAAGCTAAACCACTCCATATTTCCGGTGCTGAAAATCATTTGCTGTTGCTACCTCTGTTGTGCATTTATCAATGAGGCTCAGTTTTGTTGCAGTAATCCTTTACTCGTCTCAAAGCATCACATCCACCCTACTAACATCTTGTATCAAATGCAAGTTTTGAAACTGTTTCCAATTCTAACCACAAATCATTAAATAGTGATTTAAACAAAACTTCCAGCATTATTCTGTTACGCTAATTTCCTCCTTGCATCAATCTGGGTGTGTTGGTAAGGATTTCCCCCATAATAACAGACCACTGCTGGAAGTCCAAACCATATGTTTGAAGTCTCTGGATTTATCCTAAATTAATCATTTTGGGATTTTGTTAAATAAATTAGAAATTGCTGATTGGAATCGGCTATTATCTGAACTGGTGCTGGTAGGGTAATATACTTAAAGAGGGAGAAAGATAAACTCTGGAAGAACTCAGCAGGATTGGGACATGCATAGTTTTGAACGGAAATGTCAACATGTTCTAATGCCTCCACAGTTCTTATTTGACCCAATGAGTTCAGACAGCTTTTGCTCCAGATTCCAACATCTACAACCCCTTGTGTCTCCTGAGGATAGGGGCTGAAGGATGAATGATTTCGAACTGTTTTAGAAGTAAAGCAGAGTTGTGTACCAAAGACATAATAAATAAATCAGTTAGCCTACATTTCACTGAACATGTGTATTTCCATGTGTGTTTGGCATCTGAATTGTTAACGAGTATTCAGCTGTCGTGGCTCTCCATATTGTTTGCCTCTTGATTCCTTTTATTGTATATAAAAGCAAGGATGTAATGTCAAAACTTTATAAAGCACTGGTGAGGCCTCACTTGGAGTAAGGTGAGCAGGTTTGGGCCCCTCATCTTAGAAAGGATGTGCTGAAGCTGCAGAGGTTCAAAGGAGGTCCATGAAAATGATTCCAGGTTTGAATAGTTTGTCATGAAGAGTGTTTGATGGCTCTGGGCCTGTATTCACTAGAATTCAGAAGAATGAGGGGTGACCTCATTGAATCCTATCAAATGGAGAAAAGCCTTGATAGAATTCAAGTGGATGTGGGGAGGGGATGTTTCCTGTGGTGGGAGAGTCTAAGACCAACCTCAGCTTAGTGGGGCGTCCTTTTAGAGTGGAGAGGCGGTGGAATTTCTTTAGCCAGATGGTGGTGAATGTGTGGAATTCTTTGCCACAGGCAACTGTGGAGGCCAAGTCTTTATGTGTATTTAAGGGAGAGGTTAATAGATTCTTGATTGGTCAGGTTTTGAAGGGATACAGGGAGAAGGCAGGAGATTGGGGCTGAGAGGAAAATTGGATTAGCCTGATGAAATGGTGGAGCAGACTCGATAGACTAATTCTGCTCCTGTATCTTACGGTCCTACAAAATACCTCACTCTAAATTGAAAGTTGTGTCTCGTTAGACATGAAACATTCACAGTTGGAATATTAAAATTAAAATAACTCAAGGGTGCATCCAGTGATGACCATCTTGTCCAGCATCTTTGACAGGGTATATCTCATCTACACTTTAAGGATGCAAACCAAGGTAATAATTAAGTGTCAGATAAAGAGTTGAACCCAGAGTAGTATTGTTCACATAAAATGTTCTGCTAATAAGCTGCAATTTCCTAAAATATCCATCTGATACCAGACAAGTTGATACTCATGATGAAAATTCTTCTACCTTGTGTATCATCTTACTTTATAATTTTGATGATGACTTTCTTCACATACTTTTCTGAAATGTTTCAGTGATTAGTAATGTACGATCAGGTTTTGCATAAGCTATTGTCCTTTGAATAGGTATCTACTTTAAGAAGCCTTATAAAAATTCTAAACACCAGAGATTATGCAGATACTGGAAGTTTTGAGTAGCACATACTACTTCCTTTCCAGTCCTGATGAAGGGTCTCTGCCCGAAACGTTAACCCTTTATTTCTTTCCATATATGCTGCCTGACTTGCTGAGTTCCTCCAGCAATTTTATATAAAAATTATGCTTGTTTTAACTAGATTAAATTTCACTCATTGCAGGCCATGCCAAACCTGGATTTAACAACATTATTTTCCTCTCATTTTGCAATCCCTGATGCCCATTGTGATCAACAATAGTATTTGTTCTGCCTATTCTTATCAAAAATGGATCAAAAGATGAGCAGAATATAAATTTTACAAAATCATACCAGTCTTTTTCACTCAGGAGCAAGCAGTCGAGCGTGAACACGAACGAGATGAATTCCAGCAGGAAATAGAAAATCTGGAAATGCAGTTAAAACAAGGATTAAAATCGCAGGGAGTTGGTGAATTTACCGTTTCTAAGGTATGTCTGCCACTTCAAATTACATTCTGCATGTTCTAATTCAGAAACTCTATTCCCATTTCTAAACAGAAATTTTCTTTCTTCTCCCACACCCCTCCAAACCTGAAACGTGGATATTATAGAATGATTATTTGAGCCTTCAGGTATGAGTAAATGTTGCCTTTGTTCAGTAACAACCTGGCTGCATGCTGCTTTGCTCCTAATTACTTTCCACTGGCATTTCTACCTTCTGATGCATCTAGTTTCTCTTGTAACAAAGGTTGCTTTTAAATCCTTCACCTAGATTTCAGATGCTTTGAATAGTCTTTATGCTAATAGTCGTGACCTGCTTTGGTAATTCTGAAGTTTTTGGGAAAGCAGTGAAATTTTTAAAAATTTGCAGTAAGAACTTGAGTGATAATTGATCTAGAATAGAAGTAGAACTGAATTAAGTAGTATTGAAATGGTGAAGCAATACTATCGTCCCTCACCTTCAGTAACCAAGGGTTGAACCAGACTTCTGGTACAGAATTTGTGGAATTGGTAGTTTTTCTAACTGTGCTTTTCCCTAGGAGTTGTAGCTTCCTTCCACATCCCATTAGTGTCCTGGTTGGTTGCTTATGTAACCCCCTGGGTCACCTCAGGCTCGCTCAGCTCATTCTCGCCTAGGGGGAGCAGCCTTTGGCCCCGCCAAACTGGGTAATCAGCTGGTGTGGATGCTGTGTGATGTCCCCGCCTCGCATAAAAACAGACAGTACACCATAAGCGATTAAATGAGTACAATTTATAAAGGTTACTATAACTAAGTGATTAATAACGATACAGTATATATGAAGAGAAAAAAATAAAGAAAAGGCGCCAAACTTATCAAAGTCCAAACCACTTCGTGCACAACTGTTGGAGCTCAATTACTGAAGTCTTCTGGCCACCATTCGACCCCCTCCAAACTCCTCGACTCGCAGCTCAGGACCCTCTGAGTGGTCAACCAAGCACATCTAGCTTCATCCCCCCTCCCAATTACTGAAGTCTTCTGGCCACCATTCGACCCCCTCCAAACTCCTCGACTCGCAGCTCAGGACTCTCCGAGTGGTCAACCAAGCACATCTAGCTTCATCCCCCCTCCCAATTACTGAAGTCTTCTGGCCACCATTCGACCCCCTCCAAACTCCTCGACTCGCAGCTCAGGACTCTCCGAGTGGTCAACCAAGCACATCTAGCTTCATCCCCCCTCCTCGGAGTACCTCCTGGCCTCGGACGCCTGCTTGGGGTCCGTTCCTCGCCCAGCTTACAGCATTGCGTCCTCTCTCTCAACCCCCTCGCGCCGATCTCCCCAAAAGCCCGTCAACAAAAGCTTACAGACTCAGAACATTAATCCCCATTTGGTTTACAAAGGAATACAATTCTCCCAGCACTCTCTCGCATCAAAGAAACATTCCTGCTTTTAACAAAACAAAGAAGCCCTTTCCCAACAGTAACAAAGAAAAAAGAAGAAACCCCCTTTACACTTAATTGGCCCCTTTATACTACCTGAAGTTTAAGTGGCAGAGTTTGGGGAAATCAGCAATCAGTAGACATATAAAAGAGAATAAGTTGTAAATGAAGAAATCTGAGTGATGGGCCAGCATAGACTTGATGGGCTGAACATCTTCCTTCCATGTCATAAGAAAATTGATAAAAGTATGATGAGTGTGATGTGGTTTTGGTTAAGTTTTAAATCAGCACATTGTTCTGCAATACCTCATTTCATAAGGATTGCTGCGATGGAAGGCGTGGAAGGTATTATGACTCTGATCAAACAACAGGAAAAAGATCAGGTTAAAAGCTAAATTTATTAATAAGTTTCCTGCTGATCTAGTTTATAGAATCTTCTAAATAGAAAGTTGCAGATATCAAATGGGATTGATCCTTCAGTAAAAACGTCTTCATCAATGCCCTTGTCCTACTGATTTTTAGATGGGATGTATCAAAAGTGTTCCATACATTTTTTCCAAAAAATCAAATGCAGTGGATCCCATCGGTTAATTGAAGCAACCTCTTATTTGAACAGCTCTTAAAGACCAAAAACAAATCGAAAGATAGCCGGGATTCCCTTTGTTTATTTGGGACACTGTGCAGCTTAATTGGGGCAGGAGATCTGCTGAACAGGTTCTAACTAGTGTCAGTCATGTGTGCTTGTGTGGCCATTAGACACTACAATGTGCTTAGAGCAAACAGTTTTAAAATGGCATGCGTTTGTGTCACTGACATTTGGCAAGATGTACACTATAAGACAGTTCAGAATTGTTTTTCTCACTGTGGTTTCAAGCAGTCAGGCTTGGAAATGTCAGAGACAGTTGGGAGTGAAAATGCAACCATTTCACTACTTGAACAAGTTAGGAACTATGAAGAATTTGAAGATATCAACAGTCATCTTGAATGTTGCAGTGATTTGGAGGGTACAATTGTCGAAAGCATTATGAAGGCACTCCATTATCTGCACTAAGTGTCTGAATTGACTTTATTCATGTGTGCGCTGGATGTGTGCCATCATCAACTGAGAAACTGATACACAATTTTATAGTACTGAAGTACCATTGGCAGTGTTCTAATTTGTTCTCTATTTCATTTAAGTACATAATTTGTTACTCAATTTGTTTTTTTAAAATGCCTTTTTAACTATTTCCGTGAAACTTCAACTAATTGGAGCACAGGTTTAATTGGACCAAAATGTACTGGTCCCAATGTGCCCTAGTTAACCAGAATCCACTGTAGTCATAAGGTCAATTCAAGCAGAGATACACTGGATGTTGAAGATTATAACCCAGAGCTTTTGATTTGTGCAGATTATTTAATTTTGGCTGATGAAATTGTTGATAAAGTGGTCCATGCGCCAGTTTCTTTAACAACATTTTTCGTTATAAAGAACAATGAAGTCTGAGCGATCTGCAGGAATTCCTGGTGACAGTGCTGACTAAACGGATATATAGTCTCATAAATATCAACTTTGTATGTGGCAGAGGCAGTGATGTGAGAAGCTCACATTAGCTGTGCAGGTGACCTGTTCTTAGACCAGCTGTATTTAGAAAACAGTCTTTGTTTCAGTTGAATGAGGTATATGAGCATTGGGATGTCCATCAGGTGGGTAATGTTATGAGGGTTGGGATGCCATCAAGTGCGTATTGAATATGATGGCTGGGATGTCCGTTAGGTGTGTATTGATATGAGGGTTCAGATGTCCATCGTGTGGGTCACTTCATTTGGTACCTCTTGTATCTAATAAAGTGGCTACTGAGTATGTTTGTGGTCTTCTGCTGCCGTAGCCCAACCACTTCAAGGTTCAACTTGTTGTACATTCTGAGATACTTCTCTGCACACCACTGTTGAAATCTATAGATATTTGAGTTACTGTCACTTTCCTGTTAGTTTGAACCAGCCTGAATTTTCTCAAAGTTTAAAGTACATTTATTAAAGTATGTATACTGTATACATACTGTATACCTTGGGATTTGTCTTCTTGCAGGCAGCCACGAACAAAGAATCAAAATAGAACCCAGATTTTTAAAAAACCCACACAACAAAGGTTGTCAAACACCCAATGTATGTGGGGTTGGGGGGGGGGGGTGGGAAGAAGAGAACAAATTGTGCAAAAAAAAGACAAAGCAGACACACAAAGCATTAACTGCAAAGTCACAGCTGTGGAGCCAGTTCAGTGCTGAGGGAGTGAAGCTGGACCAAGAGGTCAATGACTTGGCCGTATCCATGGAGCCAGTTCAGTGCTGAGGGAGTGAAGCCAGCCCAAGAGGTCAATGTCTGTAGGCTGTATCCATGGAGCCAGTTAAGTGCTGAGGGAGTGAAGCTGGACCAAGAGGTCAATGTCTGTAGGATGTATCCATGGAGCCAGTTAAGTGCTGAGGGAGTGAAGCTGGCCCAAGAGGTCAATGACTTGGCCGTATCCATGGAGCCAGTTCAGTGTTGAGGGAGTGAAGCTGGACCAAGAGGTCAATGACTTGGCCGTATCCATGGAGCCAGTTCAGTGCTGAGGAGAGTGCTGATGGTTGCAGGCCACAGTTGCAGAGTCAGTTTAGCTCTGAGGTGAGTAAACCTCACGGAGTAGTGAGGTGAGCCTTGGTGCCTTGATCAAATTGCACAAGTAATTTTTAAAAAAGTAAACAAAAACACATGGAGCATGAACTGGAGAGCCCCTGAAAGTGGCTCCATGGCTGAAAGAGGCAGATGCAGCCCGTTTGGCGTAGTGGCGGCTGGAGAGAGCTCAGGAGTCTGATGGCTGCAGGGCGATAGCTGCTCTGGAATCTGGCAGTGTGGGACCCAAGGTTTCTGCACCTCCTGCCCAATGGTGATGCAAAAAGGAGACCAGTCAAATGCAGGCAGATAGCGCTGAACACCTGTTCATTTTCTGTTCTCGGCCTTCTTGATTCTAATCTTGCTCGACTTTTCAATCAGTGCGGAGTAATGGAGCTGACTACATGTTCATCTTCCCGTATCTGTGCTCTTGAGAGTCTAGTTTGCCACATATGCTAGGAGATTGTAAAAGTACCAGATTGTTTAGTCAGTTAAAAAGTGCGTCCTTGAAAGGGCAATTACAGGCTGAAGACTGCAGCAATCACAGTTCAGAAAAAGTATACCTACCTGAGTATCTAGTAGTTTTGTGAGTTGTCTGCCATTGGTCACTGGCACCTTCTCTGACCTCTCATTAACAAGTGTTCTTGCCCACTGCTTCTCACTGGATGGTTTTTGTTTTTGCACCATTCTCTGTAAACTCCAGAGACTGTTGTGTGTGAAAATCCCAGGAGATCAGCAGTCTTTGAGATACTCGAACCACCTTATTCTGATGTTTGGTCTGCATAACAAAACAACCTCTTGACCATGTCCACATGCTTTAATGCAATGAGATGCTGCCACGTGATTGGCTGATTAGATATTTGTATTAATGAGCAGGTGCACCTAATAAAGTGGCCACTGAGTGGATATCTTCACTGTAATCTAGCCCAGGTACTTTGACAATGCCTTTTGGGGGAAGATGGTTTGCTTAAACCTATTTTGGCTTGCAGTGATGGGTTTAATAGGGCTAATACTGACTGAGCTTTTTCTATCCATTGCTAATCACAAAACCCCTTCTCTCTCTCAAAACACACGTAGCTTTTTTTTTGGATAATACTTGTTACCATTTTTCTAACTGGATCAATCACAAGAGTTTTGCTTCTTGAAATTTTCCAAAAGCCCCTGCCCATTATTGTAACCAAGTTTCTCTGCAAACGATTATATGGATAAATTACAACACTTTGCACTAACTTGTTAAATTTCATCTGCCAGTCCTTGACCCTCTTTCCCAGCTGATCTAGATCCTTGAATAACCTTCTTCACTGTCCTCCATACCTCTAGTTTTGGTCATCTACAAACTTCATTCTCATCCAAATTATTATAAAAGCTGATATGCAGCATAGGCCCAGCACTGGTACACTACTGGCCACAGGACTCCAATCCAAAAAACAACCCTTCACTACCACCTTCAGATTTCTACCACCAGGTTAACTTTGTGCCCGTTTGTTCAGCTCATCCTGGATCCCATGTGTTCTTACCTTCTGGCTCATCCTACAATGCAGGATCCTGTCAAAAGTCAATATAGACAAAAATCTACCAATCTCGTTAATTTGCTGGTCACACCTTCAAGATAATTCCGTCAAATTCTTGAGACCTGAATTCCCCACACATAGAGCCATGCTGACTATCCCTAATCAGTTCTTGCCTTTTCCTCCAAATTATTTCTGGCATACCAACCTGAAGATCTCTGGCTTCCTCTTGCAGTTCTTCTTAAGTAAGGCATAATATTAGTAATCTGATACATCACCTCTGGCTAACCTTGACATAAATATCTCTGCCAAGGCTGCTGCAATTTTTCCCAGTCCTAGGATACACAGTGACAAGTACTGGGTATTTATACAGCTATGCAATCTTGTTAGTTCCTTTCTGGGGCAGTAGAACAGTCTTAAATTTATAGACTTGGAACTATAAATCTTCAAGAGCTTGGTTAAAAGCATTTAAGTTTGCTTTCTAAAGTATATAGTGCAAAGCTATTTCAGTTGAGTGATTGATAACTAGCACTAACCCTAAGATAGAAGATTGGGAAGCTTTTAAAAGCTAACAGAAGGCAACTAAAAAAGCCATAAGGAGAGGCAAGATCAAATATGAAAGTAAGCTAAACAATAGCACAAAAGAGGATACAGAAAGTTTTTTTAGATGTATATTACACTTCATCCCACTAACTGCCTGTCTTTCCTCATAGTCTGATTATTCACCACATTTACTTATCTGTCAACTGCCCCTTCTTCAGCCTATCCTCCAGTTCATGTCCCCCTGTCAAACTGGTTAGAGTACACTCGACTATGTATCTATAGACTTTTGTCAAAGTTTGAGATGATGTGCTGTAATGAGGACCAGGTCATGGCCCTCCAGTTTCTTCCTCCCGTTGTCAGTAATCCACTCTCTTGTTCTGCTGAAGCTGATTGCTAGTGGCACCATGCAAATAGATTTCCAATCTCCCTCCTACATGCCAGTTTGTAGGCACCTTTGATTCAGCCAACAATAGTAGCGTCATAGGCAAACTTAATTAAGGCATGAGAGCTATACATAACCACGCAAACGTAGATATAAAGCATGTAAAGCAGAGGCTAAGCACACAGCCTTGTGGTGTTCCTGTGCTGATGGTGATTGTGGAGGAGATGTTGCCACTAATCCCTACTGAAGTTTGTATGGACTTGGTGATTAGTTTTGAGGGGGATGATGGTATTAAATGCTGACATAGTAAATGAAGAGCATTCTGATGTATGCATATTCACCAGGCAGATGTTCCAGAGGTGAATGAAGAACCAATGAAATGACATCTCCTGTTGATCTGTTGTGACGCTAGGCAAATTTAGGCAGATCCAGTCACTCCTCAGGCAGAAGTTGATATGCTTCATGACCAACCACTCAAAGCACTTCATTACAGTGGATGTAAGTGTTTCTGGGCGATGGTCATTGATGCAGGTTAGCACGTTCTTCTTGGCACTGGTATGATTGAAGCCTACTTGAAGTAGGTGGGTACTTCAGACTGCCAAAGCATGTGGCTGATGTCAGTAAACATTCCATCCTTTTGATTTAGTACAGATCTTCAGTACTCGGCCAGATGCTTTCTGTGGATTCACCCTCCTGTTGAATGCTATTGTGCCGGCCAAAGAGGTGAAAACACTGCGCCACTGGGAGTTGTGGTGGTTCATGACAGTACTTCCATGTTCTGGCAGTTAAAGTGAGCATAAAAGGCATTGAGCTCATTTGTCGTTTATGCTGCTTGGCTTGTGCTGTGAAGGAGATAATAGCTTTCAAAGATTTATACAAGACACAAAAGACTGAATGAACAGAGGAACTGAAGAACAAAGTGATGTTTCAATTCAGTGACCCATCATCAGAACACTTCTGAACATCTATTTTTATTTTAGGTCTTCAACATTTGCAGCTTTTTGCTTTCAGTTTTGTGAGATGTAATGATGTGGTTACTCTGAAACAAAAAATAATGTAATTTACAAACCTCCCTGGTTTTATTGTTTTCCGTACTTTGACAGTGCATGAGCTCAAGGTTGAATATATTTATTGTGGGGTTTTGAAGTAAGTTGCCTGCATAAGTGAAAAGGGTTTAGGGATAAGAACTATTTGTTGATATTTTTGAAGTCCAAGCAGATATTCCATTCAAGATTACACCATTTGGTTAGTCAATTATTCAAAGCTGGTATCTGCTAGTACTCTTTTGTTTTCTTTTACTTTAATTCGTTTGGATGATATGATAATCATCAAATTCTCCTTGAAGTTATCTACTTGAACTGTTGCATTCTGTCTAATAATGCTTTTATTTGTAGAGCTGTTAAATTGAATCTGCCTGTGTTGAGCTATAGCAGCAATGAAACAACGATGAAATATTTTCAATGCAAGCTAATGTGATTCTTATTACAATACAGGACTTTTAGCCCATCATATCCATAGCAGCTCCTAACAACAGCGCAATCGAATCATTTGCATTCACTGATTTGATTGGGATGTTGCAAGTCATTCTCTCATGTTCTCAGTTTTAAGTTGACTTGTTCCTCCAAGTGGCAAAATTATGGGTAGGGTTTCTACTTTCAAGATTCACAATCTAGAAATCTATAAATTTTGTAGTAACTATATGTTATTAATCCTTCCAAATCTTGCTAACCAGTAGGTTAATTAACCAAATTAACTTCTCCATTAAGTGCTGAATTGTACTACTTGCGCAGAGCCATTTCTAATGTAAGTAATGCAATGAACAAAGTTTGTGTAGTTGTTGAACTTCAAGAAGACTTCCCCAACCAGTGTGAAAAAATATTGTAAGAACTCTGCTTACACTCAGCATTTATGTACCTGTGCATTTTCCTCTTAAGCTGGAAACCATGGAGGCACAAATTCGATCAAAGACTGATGACAATAGTGTGCTTTTGCTGACTAAGGAACGTCTCGAGCATGAAATGCAGGAACAAAGTGAAGAAATAACCAAATTGGAAGCACAGATCAAAGAGCTTGAGGAGGCAGCATTATCACATGCTGATTCAGAAAAGCGGATTGTTCAACTTGAGCAAGAGATCCAGAAAATGAGGCGAAAAGAGGAAGAACTGTCACAGGTAATCTGCTTCAGCAATTGTATCTTTTCAAAGATTCACTCCAGCACAATAGGGCGAATGTTTGCTCAGTGTGGTAGTGAGGAAATTCTGTGGAGGAGAAAAGCTGATATCCTTTCTCCTCATGACAATCAGGATCAGGTTAATTATCAGTGACTTGTAGGTCAGGAAATTTGTTTTGCAGCAGCAGAAGAGTGCAAAAAGTTACTATAAATTACAAAATAAATAATGCCAAAGAAGGAATAATTAAGTAGTGTCAACATGTTCGTAGACTCTTCAGAAAACTGATGTTAAAAGGGAAAGAAGCTGTTCTTAAATTGGTGAGTGTAGGTCTTCAGATTCCTATACCTTACTTTTTCCCTGATGGTAGTAACTCAAAAAGGACATATCCCAGATGGTGTGGGTCCTTTCAAAGAGTTTAAAGCTTAAAAGTGTCATGAGGCTAAGTGCTCTCAAAATGAATGCTAACATTGCATTTGCTTTCCTTACTTACCAACTCAACCTGAAGTTAACTTTAAGGGAATCCCGTACTAGGTCTCTGAAGTCCCTTTGCATCTCCATTTAGAAAATAGTCGATGCCTTTATTCCTTCGACCAAAGTGCATGATCGTACATTTCCCCACACTGTATTCCATTTGCCACTTCTTTGCCCGTTCTCCTAATCTGTCTCTGAGCCCTTCTGCAGACTTCCTGCCTCCTCAACACTGCCTCCCCTCTGCCTAGAGTACTGTGCAAGTCTTAGGCACATCTTAGAGCTGTGGTGCCTCAGACTTTTGCACAGTACTGTGTTAGTCAACGTGGAGCAGGGAGCGAGTTTGTAAATCTGGTGGGAGTAAAGGATGTTGGATCTGGTGATGGTGGAGCACTGCAGGAAGGGTATGGGGCAGGTGGCAGAGGAGGAGTGTGGCGGGAGGGGGCGGCACAGGTGTAGACAGACCCAGCCCTGAGACACCAGGCAAGGATGTTTGATTACAGACAATTGGATTATTGATAATTACAGGATGTCCCTCTGGCGCTTCCCATCTACCTTCCCCTTTTTGCAACAATGCCTCCCCTCTCCTTGTCCCCATTTCCACTCTCAGTCCATATCAGAATCAGGTTTATCATCATGAAATTATTTTTGAGGCAGCAGTGCAGTGCAGTACTATAGTGTATACTATAGTATTGTGATATATGTGCAAAAGTCTTAGGTACAGTTGCTATATATATATATCTGTATAGTACAGTATATATCTTTGTATCATCTGCAAACTTGTCCATAAAACCATCAAACCAATCATAAGTAATATCAACTAGTGCATCAGCTTGAAGGTGTTTGGCTCCTTTCTCTTTCCAGCAGGTCACAAGCTAAAAAGAAAGCTGAAATAAAAATTATAGGAAGGATAATTTACTTTAATCAATTGAGTTGATTTGAGATCTAAAAGTTCCTAAAGAGTTTAAACAGGATTGATACAGAGCAAATATTTTCTCTTGATGGAGGATCAGGGTGCGAATAAAAATAAGATGCCACGCACCCATTCAAGAGAGAGATGAGTGAGGACTCCTATTTCTTAGGAGTCATGAATCTTTGTAACTCACTCTCTCCAAATTTCCAGTGCTAAATAGATACGATAAGCAAGGAGGTGAAAAATTACCAAGGTTAGAAGGGAATTTATAGCAGAGGCTGCGGGCAGATTGGTGATAATTTTACAAAATAGAGGAGCAGCTACGTGCTTTACTGCTCCTAACTCTTGTGTTGATCTGGTGAAATTATATAAATATAGAAAATTAATATCTGAAACAAAATTAAATTTAATGAATCAAAATAAGATGTTTCTTTAAAAAGGCATTAGCAGAACCAATATATTGTATTTTTGACAGGACAAGGAATCTCTGCAGCAACAGCAATATAGTAATCTGATGCAGATCTCTGCTCTACAGTCAAAACTGGATGAAGCTAGACATAGAGTGCCTGCTGAAGGACTTCCTGATCAGGCACTGAAAGAGCAGTTACAGAATGAACGACAAGCTCTCCAGACGAAGGAAGAGAAGGTACAATTGAGGGAAACAATTTTATTCATTCCATAGTGCAATGGTTTATTAGACTGGTCCACAAATTCCTTATTAGTGTTTACCTGCCATGTTTACCTGCCTTTGAAACGTATCTGCAGTCAGCTGCTTTGTAATCTTGATGATCAGCTCTGTGCAATCCTGGTGTTCTTTAATACAAATCATTCCTGAATGGAAACATTACCCACAAATATTTGGAACAAGTCACACCTCAAAGTAAAAAGAGTGAGTTTGAGAAATCAGAAACTGAGAATGTTGGAAGCGTATAGCAGGTCAGCTACTGGCTATGGAGAGAAAACCAGAGTTTTCATCAGACTGCAACAGTGTAGGATTTCAGTGTTGTGAGGAGAATGAAACTGATAAGCAATTGGAAGTTTTACCCTCTACACCTACAAACCAAGTATACAACCAGCTAAAGAGAAGAATAATTATTGTTTGAATTTCTGGTCAGGAATTATTGAAGATGCAATATTAATGCTATGAATATCTTTATTTTTGCACTTCAGCAGAATGCACAAAAATCTCAGTTGCTTTGAGTTCAGATATGACCCCAGTGGTTTTCTGTCATGGACTTCATGAAATCATAGAATTACCATTTGGTTCAGTATCACTGCTTCAGAAATAATCAATTTGTTTAATGCACAATCGGCAACTCCCCCCACAGAGGTGGCAAAGGATCTGATGTGCATTTTTTCCTTTCTCTCAATCTTCTATTTACAAGTTCAAACATTTTTTAAAAAATCTTGAGGTATTAAGGAACATAGGTGAAAATTGTTCAAATGATGTTCTCTTTAGTTGGTCTTGATTGCAGTAAATGGTTGTACATACCTGTGTAACATGTTTCTAATGTTCATTAAGGTAAGACGCATGCTGGAATTTGTGCGGTACAATATTCATTATCGCTTTAAGTAATATAATGTATATTTTGTTATTTTCTAGATCCAAATCCTTGAGGAGCAACTTGATCAGTTCCAAGAGGATTTAATGAATAAAAACGACGAGATGCTCCAATTAAATATGCAGCTGGAGATACAAACAAAGCAGTCAGCAATGGCAATTAACCAGCTCCAGGAGGAGAATATCTGCTTAAAGGCAAGTATATTCCTTCTGAATCTCTGTTAGTAAAAGATGCTTGTAAATCACCAACCCAAAATGCATGTCTTAACAAAATATGATCACTTCTGGTTTTTTACCAAGCATTGTATTTAGGACTGTTACCAAATAATCTATTGATTTGCATCTTCCAACACATCTTCCTATCATTCCCAATGCAGGAAGATATAGCTAGCCTCCAAATGCGTTTGGATTCGGAAGCAGATAAAGACAGAGTGCCAGGATTACAGCTGCCTCATGCTTTGCTGCGGGAGAAGAACCAGGAAATCGATGAGCTAAAGGAACAGATCTTTAAACTACAGAAAGAAATGGAAAATGCTATAGACAACAAGGTAACCATGAGCTTACAATAACTCAGTTAGATGGCTTGGTTAATGCACTACATAAGTTAGTTAAATCTTAATGCATATATTAAGTATTGAATTGAGTTATTCTTCAGTTTCCCAACATTCCTCTTAATCTTCACTTCTAACTACTGCATCTTCCTGATGAGAAACTTCAAGACCTTCCAGAGCAGTTTACAGCCTAGTATTCACACTCAGTGGCCACACCTGCTTATTAATGCAAAGATCTAATCAGCCCATCATTTGGCAGTAACTCAATGAATAAAAGCATGCAGACATGGTCACGTGGTTTGGCTGTTGTTCAGACCAAACATCAGAATGGGGAGGAAATGTGATCTAAGTGACTTTGACCACGGAGTGATTGCTGATGCCATCTGAGGTGGTTTGGGCATCTCAGAAACTGCTGATCTCATGGGGTTTTCACACACAGCAGTCTCTGGAGTTTATAGAGAATGATGTGAGAAATAAAATACATCCAGTGAGCGGCAGTTCCGTGGGTCAAAATGCTTTGTCAATGAGAGGGATCAGAGGAGAATGGCCAGATTGGTTCAAGCTGACAGGAAAACAAGAGTACCTCAAATAAATATGTAGTACTGCAGTGGTGTACAGAAAAGCATCTCTGCATGCACAACACAGTGAATCTTGGAGTGGATCGGACTACAGCAGCAGATTACACCGGTTTCACTCTTCTACCTGATAAAGTGGCCACTGAGTGTACGCTACATTAAGAGTAAAGAAAGAAAGTACTGGAAATAGCCAGCAGGTCAAGTGAAATCTTTCATGTCAGTGTCACATTAGACGGTGAATGTATTACTGAGTTAGTAATTTATAAGGAAATATAAAAGGCAGAAAGGAGTGCTTGGAGAGTAATGGGTAGGGAAGTCCGGAAGGGAATATTTGTGATTTGCTGGAAGGTAGAGGGATCAGATGACAAAAGGGGCAATATGTCACATCAGCAGGGAATGATAATAAGGCAATTAAAGAAACAAGGGATCATTGCTGTTGCAATATTAATATAATCAGATTTATCTTTTTATTGTAGGCAGTTGAGGAGAAAAATGGTGAAATTGAAGAGCTGAAAATTCAAATTGAGCAACTCAGTGTTGACCAAGAAAGATTACGTCAGACAAAAGAAGAGGAGATTGAGCATCTCATTGAGGTTATAGAGAAATTACAACAAGAGCTGTCACTACTGGGTCCAAACCGCCATGAAGTCAGTGATTCTCAAGAAGACCTTGACATTTTCAACTTGGAAGAAGAGTCTAGATCAAATGCAACAACCTCTAGAGGACTGAGTGACAATCTACAGCAGGAGCTGGCATTTAAAGCGGTAGATAACAGAGGTGCTGGAGACTGCAAAGAAGATTTTTATGTGCAGTCAGCAGAGCTTCAGAATCAGGTGGAGAAGATGACAAAAGATTCCTTGATGCAGTTGTTGGATGAAAAGGAGGTTCAGCTCCAACAGAAGGTAGAAGTACTACAGACCAGCCTTAAAAACCTGCAGGAGATCAATCAGCAGCAGCAGCAGGAGCTTGTGTCACTTCATCTGCAACACAGTGGTCTTCAGGAGGACAACAGTTTATTGAAGACACACATCTCCCAAAGAGATGCTGATGTTTCTCTTCTCTCATCACGAGTCCAAGAATTAGAAGATGCTCAGAATGAAAGGGAGAAGCTCCTGCAAATGATTGAGAAACAAAGGCAGGAAGTATTGGAAGAAATGGGACTATTACCACCAAAAATAGTGGAGCTTGAACAGGAATTGGCAGACAAGACTGTTCTGTTCCAAAAATGTAATGATGAGTTACAGACCTTGCGCTCTGAGCTTGTGGAGCGTGATTCTCTGCTTGAAACATTGAAACAGAAGGGTGTGAATCTCCAAGAAGAAATTGGGCGATTGCAGGATGAATTGGCCAAGCAGGAGGCCCAGAACAAAGCATTAAAAGACCACTTAAGCCAACTTGAGAAAGAGCAGCAACCAGTTAGCAGAACCGCCACTACAGCAGAAACAAAGGTGAAAGATGATCTCCTGGTAAGTCCGTTGTCAACTTGAGATGAACGATTGGACATTTTTGTTGGGTACTTAACTTTTAGAGTGACGATTTGCACAAACTTAACAGAGTATACTTCAGCCTGTGTCCTCTTTATAAGAGGTAAAACAATTTTAGTTTTCTCAGCTGTTGTGAAAGTAGTAAAACAACTACATCCCACAGAAGCATCTAACTCTGGATATTTCATTAGAACAATTACTAAGAGTAGCTGCTTGAACCTGGAGCACAATTCTGCTAAATTATGGCTGATGACCCAATTTCATTTTCTATCACAATCCCTATGTCAGTCGATTTGTCAGGTATCCAGTAATCTGTTGGTTTTAGCTCTGAATGCATTAAGTATCTAAGCCTTCAAGGTATTCTAACTTAAAAAAAAGATTCACTGCATTCTGAATGATCACCATTCTTACTTTGACCCATTGATTCCTCGTTCAGTGTTCCTCAGCAACAAGAAACATCATTTCTGCAGTTACCTCAGAAATGATGTTTCCTGTTGCTGAAGAATCTTACTACACATCAAGATGGTACCAAGCTGTTGTTGGCGTCAAGTTAATGGTGCAGACTTATTATCCTTTAACTTGATATGTTGCCCATAACAGAGTTTAAATTGGTCATCAATATCTAACTGTGGTATGTGTGAACTGACTGATAACTTCCTTGACCAGCCAACTTTGTTTGAGAAGATGCTAAGTGTGAAGACTGTTATATTAAAAAAACATTTGCAATGAGTGCATGTTATTTTACTCATAATATTTTCATTAAATCAGTGTTTTTTGTTGATCTCTGGAGGAAATATTGGAACTGGTATGTACTAGCAATCAGTAAGACTAAATGTTCAATTTAAAATGCTGCACTGCCTTCAGAATTACTAATGGGAATTGTGTGTTTCCTGTTTCCAAAAGCAGGAGAAGCTGAGGCAGATGGAAGCTGCCCTGCAGCAGAAAGAGATGCTCATCACCCAGCTCAGCACTGAACATGCAAAACTTCAAGCAGATCTTTCTGCAGTTAAGGAAGAGCTGAACTCCAGTGCAGAGAAAGTTGAGAAGTTGCTGGAGTCTGAACAGGTGAAAGTGATTGAGATTGAGCAGTTGTGCTGTATTAAGATGCCCCATGCGTAAATTTAATGTTAAACTATGAATTTTGGAGGACTCAAAAAGAGTTGCATTAAAGTCCTCCAGATAAATCAAATTTGCTTGAAAGTTGAATTATTTTTTCTGTTTCAGGGAATGATGTAACATTGGTAAATCAAAACCAGCAAGGCCCTGGAAAGTACAGCTTGTCCCTGCATCTTTACTTTTACCTCTGAGTTAGTTTGATGCAGATGTTGTCATGCTCAACGGGGTGCAGGATGTAGTGGTAGCTGGATAATTTGCCAAATGGCAATGTGAACTTGGGCAGTAGTTAAGGGCAGAGGGGTGTGACTGTGGGGACTTGTGAATGTGGTGGTGTTGGAAGTGTAGCCTTTTATTTACTAACAGATACAAACCAGCTGCTGCCATGGTCTTCTCTGTGGAAGACATGCTGAAATTTGAGTGTGTTTGGGGCAGAAGTGAGTGCAGTTGCCATTATTAAGGAGAAGGTGCTTGGGAAGCTGAGAAGTCTGAAGTTACCTGGACCAGATGGATTACACCCCAGGGTTCTGAAGGAGGGAGCTGAAGAGATTCTGGGGGCATTGGTAATGATCTTTCAAGAATCACTAGATTCTTGAATGATTCCGGAGGACTGGAAAATCGCAAATGTCACTAATAGAAAGGAGGAAGACAGAAGACAAGAAATTAAAGGTCAGTGAGCCTGACGTCAGTGATTGGGAAGATGCTGCAGTCCAGTTTTAACAATGAGATATCTGGGTACTTGGAAGCACATGATAAAATAGACCAAAGTTAGCATGGTTTCCTTAAGGGGGAATCTTGTCTGGCAAATCTGTTGGAATTCTGTGAGGAAATAACAGGCAGGATAGGCAAAGAAAAGTTAGTGGAAGTGGTTTATTTCAATTTTCATAAGGCCTTTGACAAAGTGCTGCACATGAAGCTGCTTAATAGTGGAAGAGCCTGTGGTATTACAGGAAAGATACTAGCATGGAAGGAACTGACTGGCAGGAGGCAAAAAATGGGAATAAAGGGTATCTTTTCTGCATGGTTACCGATGACCCCTGGTGTTCCACAGTGGTTGGTGATGGGGCCACTTCTTTTCAAGTTATGTGTCAGTAATTTGAATGATGGAATTTAAGGCTTTGTGTCCAAGTTTGCAGATGATATGAAAATAGGGGGAGGGTTAGGTAATATTGAGAAAGCAAGTCTGCAGAAGGACTTAGACAGAATGGGAAAATGAGCAAAGACGTGGCAGATGGAATACAATGCAAAGAAGTGTATAGTCATGCACTTTTGTTGAAGGAGTAAAGGTCTATTCAGTTTTCTAAACGGGGAACAAACTTGCAGGTTGAATCGGTTGTAAGAAAGGCAAATGTAATGTTAGCATTCATTTCAAGAGGACTAGAATACAGTTATATTAATAGCAAAAAGATAGTGAGGAATAAAATTGGTCCCTTAGACAATCGGAGTGGACAACTATGTGTGGAGCCAAAAGAGATGGGGCAGATTTTGAACAATTTCTTTTCTTCAGTATTCACTACGGAGAAGGATATTGAATTGTGTAAGGTAAGGGAATCAAGTAGGGAAGTTATGGAAACTATGACAATTAAAGAGGAGGAAGTACTGGTGCTTTTAAGGAATATAAAAGTGGATAAATCTCCGGGTCCTGACAGGATATTCCCTAGGACCTTGAGGGAAGTTAGTGTGGAAATAGCAGGGGCTCTGACAGAAATATTTCAAATGTCATTAGAAACGGGGATGGTGCTGGAGGATTGGTGTATTGCTCACATGGTTCCATTGTTTAAGAAGGGTTCTAAGAGTAAACCTAGCAATTATAAGTCTGTAAGTTTGTCATCAGTGGTGGGTAAATTAATGTAAAGTATTCTTAGAGATGGTATATATAATTATCTGGACAGACAGGGTCTGATTGGGAACAGTCAACATGGATTTGTGCATGGAAGGTCACGTTTGACAAATCTTATTGAATTTTTTGAAGAGGTTATGAGGAAAGTTGCCGAGGGTAAAGCAGTGGATGTTGTCTATATGGACTTCAGTAAGGCCTTTGACGAGGTTCTGCACGGAAGGTTAGATAGGGAAGTTCAATTGTTAGGTACTAATATTGAAGTAGTAAAATGGATTCAGCAGTGGCTGGATGGGAGATGCCAGAGAGTAGTGGCGGATAACTGTTTGTCAGGTTGGAGGCCAGTGACTAGTGGTGTGCCTCAGGGATCTGTACTGGGTCCAATGTTGTTTGTCATATACATTAATGATCTGGATGATGGGGTGGTAAATTAGATTAGTAAGTATGCAGATGATACTAAGGTAGGTGGCGTTGTGGATAATGAAGTATGTTTTCAAAGCTTGCAGAGAGATTTAGGCCAGTTAGAAGAGTGGGCGGAAAGATGCGGATGGAGTTTAATGCTGATAAGTGTGAGGTGCTACATTTTGGTAGGAATAATCCAAATAGGACATACGTGGTAAATGGTAGGGCATTGAAGAATGCAGTAGGACAAAGCGATCTAGGAATAATGGTGCATCATTCCCTGAAGGTGGAATCTCATGTGGATAGGGTGGTGAAGAAAGCTTTTGGTATGCTGGCCTTTATAAATCAGAGCCTTGAGTATAGGAGTTGGGATGTAATGTTAAAATTGTACAAGGCATTGGTGAGGCCAAATTTACAGTATTGTGTACAGTTCTGGTCTCCAAATTATAGGAAAGATGTCAACAAAATAGAGTACAGAGAAGACTTACTAGAATGTTACCTGGGTTTCAGCACTTAAGTTACAGAGAAAAGTTGAACAAGTTAGGTCTTTATTCTTTGGAGTGTAGAAGGTTGAGGGGGGACTTGATTGAGGTATTTAAAATTAAGAGGAGGATAGATAGAGTTGACATGGATAAGCTTTTTCCATTGAGAGTAGGGGAGATTCAAACAAGAGGACATGAGTTGAGAGTTAGGGGGCAAAAGTTTAGGGGTAACACGAGGAAGAACTTCTTTACTCAGAAAGTGGTAGCTGTGTGGAACGAGCTTCCAGTAGAAGTGGTAGAGGCAGGTTCAATATTGTCATTTAAAGTAAAATTGGATAGGTATATGGACAGAAAAGAAATAGAGGTTTATGGGCTGAGTGCAGGTTGGTGGGACTAGGTGAGAGTAAGCGCTCGACATGGACTAGAAGGGCTGAGATGGCCTGTTTCCGTGCTGTAATTGTTATATGGTTATATAAGAGCCAGGATGTAATGCTGAGATTTTATAAGGCAAGGCATACCGCACTTAGAACATTGTGAGCAGTTTTGGTCATCTTATTAAAGAAAATAAGTGCTGGCATTGGAGAGGATCCAGAGGAGATTCACAAAAGAATGGAAGTGTTAACATAAGAATGTTTGATGATGCTGGGCCTGTATTCTCTGGAGTTTAGAAAAATGGTAGGTGCGGGGGCGGGGGGGCAGGGGTGGAAGGATCTCCTGAAACTTATCAAATATTGAAAGGCCTGGGTAGAGTGGATGTGTGGTGGATATTTCCTATAGGGAGGAGTCTAGGCCCAAAGGGCACAGCCTCAGAATAAAGGGGCATCCATTTAGAACAGAGATGAAGAGGAATTTTTTTAGCCAGATAGTGAATCTGGAATTCATTGTTACGGATGGCTGTGGAGGCCAAGTCATTAAGTATATTTAAAGAGGAGGTTAATAGGTTCTTGATTAGCCAGGGTATCAAAGGTTACAGGGAGAAGACAGGAGAACGGGCTTGAGAAGGATAATAAATCAGCCAGGGTGGAATGGCAGAGCAGACTAATGACATAATTTTGTTCCTATGTCTTATGGTCTTATTTACCGTAAGTTAGAATCAAGGCAGCTCACAAGAAGGCAAATTGGACACTTTTTGCGCATTCTTCTTAGCATCTCAGTTCATACAAAGTTCCCTTTGAAAATGCCACTTGAGTTCAGTTGTCTCAAATTTGAAGGATTTGTGATTTTTTTCTCCTTTTTATTTGAAGTATAAGGTTCACTTTAAAGTATTTGATGTTCAATTGTCATTAATAACTGGATCACTGCAATGTTTAGTGCCTATTGTTCAAATGTAGCAGGTTGTACAATTTGGTCTGGAGTTGGTCATTCATATTTATTCAAGTATTTATTCTCCAACTAACTAATTTTTAATTAATTTCTTTCTTTGTTTATTTTTAGGTAAAAGACCACACGATTGCAGACTTGGAAATCCATGCTCGGAACTTGAAAACTCAGGTGAATCAGCTGCAGGAGGCCTTATTACAACAGGTGAAGGAATTGGCAAGTCGGGCCAAAGAAGTGGAAGACTTGAATGAGAAATGTCAGAAACAGGAACTTGAGTTGCAGAGGCAGTCTATCTTGGAGAATGATAGGCCACAGATCACCCCTTCGATTTTCAAAGAAGCTTCTCAGATTCTTGTTCAAGGTGGGCGTCAGCCATTTGCCTACAGTCACACAGTCAATGAGAGCTTGCTGAGTTCTCCAGAGCTGATGAGAAAGCAAGAGGAAAGTCTTGAATGGATGAATGGACTTCACACGTCCAGGATCTCTGAGATCAGTGGTGTTCACAGTGCAGATGTGGAGCTGATGCAGAGCAGATCATCTGGACTTGAGAAAAACACAGACAGAGGGAACCAGGACATTCCCTCTGCTAAAGACAGAACACATGGGCATTCTCCATCTCCATCTGATTATACACATTTGCTGTCTGAATCTTCTGATGCTGAGAAGGTGAGAGTTGGAAAGTTGATGCTTTTAATATAATGTTTTTATTTTAACTACCCACTGCTGTACAATGAATTGTTAAAACTGCCCAACATTTCACTGGCACCAGTCTACCCACCAAGAAGGACAAATATACAGAAAGGTCCAGCAATATCATGAAGGATGCCATTCACTTTGCTCATGGACTGTTTGTCACACTGCTATCAGGAAAAAGGCAGCACAGCATCCACACCAGGACCACTAGACTCAAAATAGTTACTTCCCACAAGCCATCAGGCTGATCAACACCACCACCACCACTACGACATACACATCACCTGGCTTCACTTTATGGGCATACAGTCAGACTATGTATATAACAGAATAACAACTTATAGACCACTTTTCATATAAACAGTGCAGTTCAAAGTGCTTTACAATAGGTTAAGGTGAAAATAAAAGTCAAAAAGATGTCAGTTAAAAGCAAGGTGAAATAGGTTTTGAGGTGGCATTTAGAAGTGTCAGCTGAGTCTGCACACCTTATAGTTTTAGCTACAGTCGGCCCCTAAAAGATCGAGAAAACCCGGAAATGCTCTTCCAGCACTCGTCGTTCGAGCACGTACAGACTTTTTTCTCTTGTCCTTATTCCCTTAACAATGCAGTATAACAACTATTTACATAGCACTTACATTGTGTGTAGGCCTCTGTTAGTCTCAATAGACCATGGATTTGCACCTTGGAAAGTTTCGAGGCGCAAGCCTGTTGCAAGGTTTCTTTTTTAATGGAAGACCAGCAGTTGCCCAAGCTGCAAGTCTCCCCTCTCCACGCCACCGATGTTGTCCAAGGGAAGGGCATTAGGACCCATACAGCTTGGCAACAGTGTTATCGCAGAGCGATGTGTGGTTCAAGGACACACACACAGCCTCAACCAATGCTCGATCTAGCGACCTTCAGATCTCTAGACAAACGCCTTAACCACTTGGCCACACGCCAACACTTGCAAGATGATTTAAAGTATGCGGGAGGATGTACGTAGGTTATCGTGGATCGGGATTTTGAAAAAACATGGAAGTTTTTTTATTATGTAAGTCGGAACAGGTACATCTGGTATTATTTAGCGTCAGTTAGTCAAACATTTGTCTCAGTATATAGTTTATATTTTCCCTTTCTATGCATATAAAACACTTAAGAAACATATGTATTTCAATAATTAAACCACTGTGTTGCATAGTAATAACTGTAGCTTTCATCGGGGCAGAGCCTTTCTCACTTTATCCTTTAAAATTGTTCTGATCATTGACTGACTGTAGCCTAATGCTTTTCCAATGACCGATGACGTTTCACCTCGTTCCAATCACTTTATTATTTCCACTTTCTTTTCAATCGTGATCGTGATTACTTTCGTGAACAGAAACACTGCGGATTCAGAGCTGCGACAGGTCCTAAAGACCACCGCACTGAGACAGGTTAAATAAGGGACTTGAGCACCCGTGTTTTTTGGTATCCACGAGGGGTCCTAGAACCAGTCCCTCGCGGATAAGGAAGGCTGACTGTATTGAATTCCACAGCGTAAGACCATGGGGTATAGGGGTGTATTTAGGCCATTCGGCCCATCGAGTTGTCCTGCCATTCTAACATGGCTAATTTATTATCCCTCTCAACCCCATTCTCCTGCCTTCTCCCCATAACCTTTGACCTGATTAATCAAAAACCTATCAACCTCTGTCTTAACTATACCCGTAACTTGTTTTGCACAGCTGTGTGTGGCTCTTTTAAGAGCCTCTTAGATAGGTACATGGAGCTCAGAAAAACAGAGAGTGCTAGGGAAATTCTAGGCAGTTTCAAGAGTAGGTTACATGTTCGGCACAACATTGTGGGCCGAAAGGCCTGTAATGTGCTACAAATTTCTATGTTCTATGTTTAATGTATTCCTCTGGCTAAAGAAAGTTTTCCTTGTCTTTGTTCTGAATAGACATCCTTCAATTCTGAGGCTCTGCCCTCTGGTCCTAGACATTCTCACGAAAGAAAACATTTTCTTCACACATCCACCCTTCAATATTCAATAGTGTTCAATAAGATTCTCCCCTCCAACAACCACCCCCCCCCCCCATTCTTCTTCCTCAGACACCCTTCTTCCTCAACACTACCTGCCAGTTCACTTATCATTATATCATCCGTAAACTTGGCCACAAAAGCCATTAATTTCTTCATCTAAATCATTGACTGATTGGTCCCAAAATCGAGCCCTGTGACACACCACTAGTCACTGGCAGCCAACCAGACAGAAGAGGTCCCCTTTATTCCCACCCTTTGCCTCCAACCAGTCAGCCAATCTTCTATCCATGTCATACCTTTTCTGTAATAAAATAGGCTCTTGTTGAGCAGCCTCGAGTGTGGCATCTTGTCAAAGGCTTTTGAAAATCCAAGTAAACAACATCCACTGACTCTCCTTTATCTATCCTGCCTGTTAATTCCTGAAAGGATTTACACAGATGTGTTAGACAAGTTTTTCCCTTTAGAAAACCATTCTGGCATTCTGCTAGTGCCTTCCCCAGTGAAGACTGATGCCGTACTGCCATCATCCCTGTTAGTGTCCCCTTCCAATCAACTTTGACTGGCTCTTCTATCATGCCTCTGTAATTCCCTTTACTCCACTATAATACTGATACATCCAATTTTAGCTTCTCCTTCTCAAATTGTAGGGTGAGTTCTGTCATAATCACTGACTCCTAAGGGTTCCTTTACATTAAGCTCACTAATTAATCTGACTCATTATGTAACACCCAATCCAGAATTGCTGTTCGCCTAGTGGGTCCAACCAGAAGCTGCTGTAAAAAGCCATCATGTTGGTATTCGACAAGTTCCCTCTGTTGGGATCTAGCTACTTATTAATACTTCCTGTTATACCGCTGGCATTTGGGGCAGCAATGAAAGTCCACTATCTCTTGCCTGTCCTTAGCCATTCCATTGTTCAAGGATACTTTATTGTTGTTTCCATAACAGTTTTGTTTTACTATTAAAGGTTGTTCGCCCTGAGCTGAATCCCCAAACCTGGAGGACCAGTGGACCGTTCTTAGTCTGACATCTATGACCTGTCTGGCATGAGAGCCAAAGAATAAAACCAACATAGCCAACATAGCTCTCCGGGTCATTGAGGCACACAAGCCTCCAAACCACGGCAAAGTTGCGGTCCCCTTGGAGGTGGGATCCAGCACTAACCTAATTTTCCCTATCTGCCTGAATATTGAAATACCCCATGTTTATCACAAAGTTGCTCTTTTAAAGTGTAGTTCAAAAAAAACTGACCTGCAATTTATCCTTTGGATTGTTAAAATTTTAAAAACTGGTGGAAGAAGACCTGAGAGCTCAAGCAGGGTTATAAAACTAAAGCAATTCTATGGTGTACGCTGGTCCCAGACCATTGAGAGCTTTAAAATCAAGTAAGAGAACTTTAAAATCAATTCTAAAAGATACAGAAAGCCAGTGCAGAGGAGCTAGGATGGGAGGGATATGCTCCCTCATCCTGGTTTTAGTTAAAATTCTTAACAGCAACATTCTGAATGTGTTGCATTTTGTCAATAGTTTGCTTGTAAAGCCGGTAAAAAGTGCAATGCAATAATATTGTTCTCAGTATAAAGTCCTGAATTAGTTTTTCAGCATCATTACGTGACAAAAGTAGATGTGCTTTTGCAATATTTGTGAAGTGTAGAAATGGTCACTTCCTTTGTTCAGATCAGTTGCAGCATAATCATTTTGTTGTCTTTTACTCTTGTGTACTGAAGAATGTTTATTACAATCTTGATTTTTACATTGCTTGTGCAGTTGGGTCAACACAGGATTATACAACTCGTGGGCATGGCTAGCATTTTAGGCCTCTTTCATAAACATTCATACAAACACCCACTGCCCCCTTTTCCCTTCCCCGGTGCACCTTGTTATTTACCCAAATTTTTTTTAAAAAACTATTAGGTTGTGAATATTGCAGATATGATTGCAGGTTGCGTTTTTCTTCACAGGTACAACTAGAATTGAGATTGGCAACAATGCAGGAAGATAAGGCATCAACAGTGTCAATCCCTGATTGGATAAGTGATAGTTGTGGCAGCTGTGAGTATGTCAGAAAGAGCAAGCACACACACAACATCCGAACTCCAAACTCACAGCATGAGGGGGACAGGATTGAACCTGCTTCTCTGGGGCTGTGAAGTGGAAGATCAACAAGCTGTATCACTGTGTTCTCCTTTGTCTTTTGCAGATATAGATCTAACTTCTTTTGGCCATTCATGGCAGGACAGTGCTCTCAACAAAGGAATTAGCCATCTGAAACTCATTTCAAATGCCTCTAGTGCCAGCATATCATTTCTACACCTTCTGATCATGTGTTGCTTCTTTCTAAGGACCTGATTTCAGATCTTGGACTCCTCTACTGGCCCACTCACATTGTGGCTGATTCAAAATGGCTACCACCTCATCATATAACAATTACAGCACGGAAACAGGACATCTTGGCTCTTCTAGTCCATGCCAAACGCTTATTCTCACCTAGTCCTACCTACCTGCACTCAGCCCATAACCCTCCATTCCTTTCCTGTCCATATACCTATCCAATTTTTTTTTTAAATGACAAAATCAAACCTGCCTCTACTACTTCTACTGGAAGCTCGTTCCACACAGCTACCACTCTCTGAGTAAAGAAGGTCCCCGTCATGTTACCCCTAAACTTGCCCCTTAACTCTCAACTCATTTCCTCTTGTTTGAATCTCCCCTAGTCTTAATGGAAAAAGCCTATCAACGTCAACTCTATCTATCCCCCTCATTATTTTAAATACCTCTATCAAGTCCTCCCTCAACCTTCTACGCTCCAAAGAATAAAGACCTAACTTGTTCAACCTTTCCCTGTAACTTAGGTGCTGAAACCCAGGTAACATTATAGTAAATCTCCTCTGTACTCCCTCTATTTTGTTGACATCTTTCCTATAATTCAGTGACCAGAAGTGTACACAATACTCTAAATTCGGCCTTACCAATGCCTTGTACAATTTTTAACATTACATCCCAACTCCTATACTCAATGCTCTGATTTATAAAGGCCAGCATACCAAAAGCTTTCTTCACCACCCTATCCACATGAGATTCCACCCTCAGGGAACTATGCACCATTATTCCTAGATCACTCTGTTCTGCTACATTCCTCAATGCCCTACCATTTATGCTGAATTTATACCATCATGCTGAAGTATCTTAAGCCAAATCCTCAGTTCTGCACTCATTGTCTTACTCTAACACTGTTGCATTCCAATAATGGCTACTCTGCTTAAACCTAACTTCTTTAGATTGACCTTTGCCAAAAACCCCATGCTTTCTTTCAGTGGTCATAAGATTATAAGGAGCCATTGCCTTGTGCATTGTGGGAGTGAGATTTGAAAAAGCGAGTGGGGCCATTTGGCGGGCTTGAGATTCCAAGGTAATTGGGCACTTGGCTAGGGGCACTAAAAAGAAGTCAGCTCTAAGCAGGGTGGCTATTGTTGGAGTGGGATAGTTTTAGAATGGAGATCTGAGGCTTTGGCTCAAGAGGCTTTAGCAAAGTGAAGCAGAGGCCATTTTGAATAGACCATTGTGTGAGTGGGCCAGTGGAAGGGTCTTAAGATGTGAAATCAAATCCTTAAAAATAAGTGATATAGGATAAGGAGATGTAGAATCTTTGTGGCTACTATTTTTAAGAAAACTGCAGGTGTAAAAAGACCCTGATGGGAGTTATATACAGACATCTGAACAGTAGCTGGGATGTGGGTACGAATTACAACAGGAAACAGAAAAGGCATGTAAGAAGGCTAATGTTATATAACCATATAACAATCACAGCACGGAAACAGGCCACCTTGGCCCTCCTAGTCCGTGCCGAACCCTTAATCTCACCTAGTCCCACCTACCCGCACTCAGCCCATAACCCTCCATTCCTTTCCTGTCCATATACCTATCCAATTTTACCTTAAATTACACAACTGAACTGGCCTCTACTACTTCTACAGGAAGCTCATTCCACACAGCTATCACTCTTTGAGTAAAGAAATACCCCCTCGTGTTTCCCTTAAACTTCTGCCCCCTAACTCTCAAATCATGTCCTCTAGTTTGAATCTCCCCTACTCTCAATGGAAACAGCCTGTTCACGTCAACTCTATCTATCCCTCTCAAAATTTTAAATACCTCGATCAAATCCCCCCTCAACCTTCTACGCTCCAGTGAATAGAGACCTAACTTGTTCAACCTTTCTCTGTAACTTAACTGCTGAAACCCAGGTAACATCCTAGTAAATCGTCTCTGCACTCTCTCTAATTTATTGATATCTTTCCTATAATTCGGTGACCAGAACTGCAGACAATATTCCAAATTTGGCCTTACCAATGCCTTGTACAACTTTAGCATTACATCCCAACTTCTGTACTCAATGCTTTGATTTATAAAGGCCAGCGTTCCAAAAGCCCTCTTCAGGGAACTATGCACAGTTATTCCTAGATCTCTCTGTTCCTCTGCATTCCTCAATGCCCTACCATTTACTCTGTATGTTCTATTTGGATTATTCCTGCCAAAATGTAGAACCTCACACTTCTCAGCATTAAACTCCATCTGCCAACGTTCAGCCCATTCTTCTAACTGGCATAAATCTCCCTGCAAGCTTTGAAAATCCACCTCATTATCCACAACACCTCCTACCTTAGTATCATCAGCATACTTACTAATCCAATTTACCACCCCATCATCCAGATCATTTATGTATATTACAAACAACATTGGGCCCAAAACAGATCCCTGAGGCACCCCGCTAGTCACCGGCCTCCATCCCGATAAAACAATTATCCACCACTACTCTCTGGCATCTCCCATCTAGCCACTGTTGAATCCATTTTATTACTCCAGCATTAATACCTAACGACTGAACCTTCTTAACTAACCTTCCATGTGGAACTTTGTCAAAGGCTTTGCTGAAGTCCATATAGACTACATCCACTGCCTTACCCTCGTCAACATTCCTCGTAACTTCTTCAAAAAATTCAATAAGGTTTGTCAAACATGACCTTCCACGCACTCAAACATGACCTTCCACGCACAATAATCATTGGGAATTTCAATGTACAGGTAAATTGGGGAAACTCAGGTTGGTGTTGGATCCCAAGAGAAGGAATTTATAGAATGCCTATCAGATGGCTCTCTAAAGAAGCTTGTAGTTGAGCCCTCTGGGGAAAAGGCAATTCTGGATGGGGTGTTGTGTAATGAACCAGATTTAGTTGGTTAGATTAGGATACTAGTATTGACAAGAGCAAACACGAGGAAATCTGCAGATGCTGGAAGTTTGAACAACACCACACACAAAATGCTGGTGGAATACAGCAGGCCAGGCAGCGTAGCCTGCTGTGTTCCACCAGCGTTTTGTGTGTGTTGTTGTTAGTATTGACAAGAGTTTAGCTGACTGTCAGGAGGCAAAGAGTGGGAATAAAGGGGCATTTTCTGGTGACTACCAACTTTGGGGCTGCTTCTTTTCATGATTTGTATGATGGAATTAATGGCTTTGTGGCCAAGTTTGCAGACTGTATTTACACAGTCATACAGCACAGAAATGGGCACTTTGTCATACCGCATAACTCCGGTCTTTTTACCCGCTACACTAATCCAATTTGACTGCATTAGGTCCATGCCCTTCTACACCTCATCTATTTTAGTGCCTGTCCAAATGCCTCTTAAATGTAATTATATCTGATTCCATTACCTCTGTTCGCAGCACATCTCAAACCAATCTCTATAAAAGAAAAATGATCTCTCAGAACTCCTTCAAAATTTTTCCTCCCACTTTAAACCTGTCTCCTTTTATTTTTGATATCCTTACTTACCATTGGGGGGAAAAGAATTGACTATCTACCTGTTCTGTGACATTATCTTTTATATTTTGATCAGTTCTCCCCTCAGTCTCCTTTGCATCAGGGAAAGCAAACCCAGGCTATCTTTTCAGTCCCTGTAAGCTAAAATTTGGACAACATCCTTATGAATCTCTTCTGCACTCTGTCTGGTGCGACCACTTCCTTTCTATAGCATGGTGACCAAAACTCTCCTTGCAGTCAGTCGAAAGTTTTGTCAAGTTACAATATAACATCCCAACTTGAATATTCTGTGGTCTGACCCTATTTGTACTGTATATAGAGGGTATGCTCTCTTCATCACACTATCTGCCTGTTTGTCCACTTTCAGGGAACCAACATTCCTTAGCACCCAACCATTGACTGTATAAGTCCTTTTCATTTTTGACTTCCTCTGGTGTATGATATTGAATTCTTGCATTAACTTCCATCTGCCATGTTCTGCCTGGCTTTCTGGCCATTCTATTTCCTACTATACAACCTTCCTTTCTATATGTGGTGCCATTAGCTGTTGTATCAAACACAAACTTATTAATTATGCACCCGTTGAATCATGTTCAAGTATTAATATACACCACAGACATCATCAGTCCAGCATTGATCACTGTGGTACATCACTGGTCACATACCTCAAAATGGTGATGTATCTTCCACCACCACCCACTGCCTCCATTCACCAAGCCAATTTTGGATCTAATTGGCCAACTCAATGTAGTACTGAGTTTACCATACAGGATACCTTGTCAAACACCTACCATGCAGGACCAAATGCCCTACTAAAGTTCATTCTTCTTTGTTGGTGTTGGTGTTGTTGACTCATGGCGACCCTTTGGATGGTGTAGTTGTCCATAAGGTTTTCATGGCAAGATACGGAGGTAGATTGCCTGGCCTTTCTTCCGCACATGTACTGTTGCTGCCCAGGTTCGGACCTGGCTGGATTCAACCAAGTCGGGACCATTCACTTTTATCAACAATAGCCTTTAGTATAAGCAAACTGGCTGATAATTCTGTCTGTTTCCATGCTGTATGAACTTAACTCATTACCTGCCTGTAACCTCCCTCTGGTGCTACTCCCCTTTTTCTTTCTTCCATGGTCTTCTGTCCAGTCTTATCAGATTCCCCCTTCTCCACTCTGTATCTCTTTTACCAATCAACTTCCCAGTTCTTTACTTAATCCTTCCCTTCCCCCTCCCCCCGGTTTCACCTATCACTTTGTATTTCTACCTCCCCAACCCCCATCTTCTTACTTTGACTCCTGATCTTTTTTCTCCAGCCTGCTGAAGGGTCTTGGCCTAAAACTTCAACTGTACTCTTGTACATGGAAGCTCCCTGACCTGCTGAGTTCCTCCAGCATTTTGTGTATATTGCTTGGATTTCCAGCATCTGCAGATTTTCTCTTGTTTATGCCCCTCATTACCATGGTTGAAATGGGTTCTCTAAGAAATTAATAAAATTTTGGCTGTGACAGAAAGAAGAAATTGAAAAAAAAATTGATTAATTTTCCTTACACAGGTACAAGTTTGGATCTAGGAGCAAAGCTAAATCAGGAGCTTGAAACCACAGAACGTCTGGACAGTAGTTTCGTTGAGTATCTACAGCATCGTGGAATTGCATTGATAGACACAGAAAGTCATGCAAGAGAAGATTCATTGTCTGCTGAGGAAGTGCCTTCTGCACAGCTACAGGTCAGTCTTTAACTTTACTTCACAATGTTAAATAGGCACAGTGGTTTATGTAGTGTATGTTGACTCCAGTGAGTCCTTTGACAGAAGTCCTTATGGAAGGCTGCTGCAAAAGCTCAGGGGATCCGTGGCAAGTTGGCCAATTGGATCAAAGCTCTCAGCATTATTGAAATCCCCTCCCATCCTTTCCACAAGCTCTTTGACCTCCTACCATCAGACCTAAGGTACCTTATAACAGTATAAGACTTGTGAACACCCTGCTACCACTCAGTACACATTATTTTTGATCATGCCAGTAGCATTATAGTTGTATATTGAACTATATGTCATATATACACTTTATTAACGTGCATCTACACAATATTTTTGTAATGTTATTATTGTGTTAGTTTTATTTTGTTCGTTTAATTGTCAATTAGCTATGCATGAATATGTATGAATATAGCCAAATGAAACAGTGTTACTCCAGAGCTGAGGTGCAAAATGCAGTACCAACAGTCATGCACAGCACAAGGTACGTATACAGATAGCAGTAAAGTACAATTCATATAAAAAATATCTAATCGTCCAAGTTCCCAAGTGTATGAATGTTGCAGCAGTCTGCAGTCAAACCCAATACAGCTTGTCTTCTGCCGAGCAAACGCAGCTTCTGGCACCAACTCTGAGCAACTGTAAACAGGCAACACTGTGGCTTGAAGCCTAGTCTTCCACCAAACACACTGGTGGACAACACTGACGCCAGCATGGATATGCTGACATGATCAAAGATTAGTTTACATTCATCCTCAGCTGTCATTGCTTGACACTTGGTATTAAGTTGCAGGTGGCATACATCTGCCCATTTCATCAGTTTGTCTATGGCTTTTTGAAGTGCATTACTAATTATGTCATAGCTACTATTTTTACCTGATTTTTGTTCCCTGGTCAAATTGAAATTATGCCACTGATAACATGATGCAAGGTGATACATTTAGGAAAGTCAAATAGCAGTCAAATATATGCAGTAAATGGTAGGGCACAAGAAGTGTTGAGGAACAGAGAGACCTTGGGGCTTTTCCAAAGTCAACACAGCTGGATAGGGTTGTTAAGGCATATGGCAAGGTTGGAATATAAGGTGTTAGGACGTTATGTTACACTTGGAGTGTGGTGTGCAGTTCTGGTTACCACTCTATTGGGAAGCTAGGAGTGTGCTTTAGAGAGTGAAGAGAAGATTCAGAGGATATGGCAGACCTGGAAGATTCTAGCTATTAAATAGTCTGGGGTGTTTTCCTTCGAGGAGATGGGTGGGTGACCTGATAAAGTATATATGATTAAGAAAAGCATAATACCTAGGGCAGATAGAAGAATCATTTTTGCTATGGTAGGAGGTATCAAAAACAAAAGGTGAAAGGAAGGAGTTTTAAGGGGGACCTGAAGCAAAAGTTTTTTTTTACATAAAGTAATTAATATCTGGAACACCCTACTGGAGAAGGAGGTAGTGGCGGGATACAATTACTATGCTTAAGAAATATATAGAGACTTCAATCGGCAAGGCATAGAAGGATATGATCCTAATGCAAGTAAATGGAGTTAATGTTGATGGGCAAAAAGGGCAGCATGGTCGTGGTGGTTTCTCAGCTGTACAGCCTTGACTCTGTATATTAAACAAAGCAGTGGTCTGAATACCTGTATTTACCGTCCAGTGATACATTTCTGTCCTGCAGTTAACTTTGTACCTGAACTGCCATTGGCTGTTAAACCCATGAGTTTTCACCTTGCACTTCATCTAAATGCCTTTTGGAAGTTCATATACATGTCATTAAGATGGAGAAAGTGATCATTTTCTTGGCACCTGTTCACTTTAGGTTAGATGCCCATGTACAAATTGTGGATTTACTTGTATTAATTAACCTTTCAGTTACACTTATTCTCTTGCAAAAGACTTGCAGAGGCTTTCATGAATTCCCACGGCCCCGATGACCTTGTGATTTCAGTCTGAGTCCGACGTAACAGCATCCTTCAGGAGGGTGAACTCACGGAAAACGTTCAGCCCAGACAAGACCTGACTGAGTACTAAGCACCTGTGCTGATCATCTAGCTGGGGTGTCCACCGATCATCTTTAACCTCTCACTGCAGAAGCCTGAAGTACCACCTACTTTGAGCAGACTTCATCTGTATCTGTGCCACAGAAGAGTGTAGTAATGACTGTTGTCCAGTAGCACTTACATTCACTGTGATGAAGTGCTTTGAGAGGTTGGTGATAAAACATATTAACTCCTGCCTGAGAAGCGACATGAATCCACTACAATTTGCCTACCGATGCAACAAGTCACCAGCAGATGCCATTTCACTGGCTCTTCACTCAATATCTGGACTGTGAAGGTATATACATTAGAACGCTCTTCAGCGACTGTAGCGTGGCATTCAATACTGTCATTCCCTCAGAACTAATCAAAAATCTTCAAGATCTTGCCACTAATACCTCCTTGTGCAATTGGATTCTCTGTTTCCTCACTTGCAGACCACATTCGGTTCAGATTGGCAAAAACATTACTCCACGATCTCATTAGCACAGGTGCACCACAAGTCTTTGTGCTTAGCACCTTTCTCTGCTCACGTTATACTTACATCCGTGAGGCTAAGCACAGCTTCAATGCTATTTTTAAGTTTATTGATGACACTGCTGTCACTGGCTGAATCAGAGGTGGTGATGAATCAGCATATCGGAGGGAGATTGAAAACCTGGCTAAGTGGTGCCATAACAACAACCTCTTACTCAATGTCAGCAAGCTGGTTATTGACTCCAGGAGGAGGAAACCAGAGGTCCATGAGCCAGGCTTCATCAGGAAATCAGAGGTGAAGAGGGTCAGTAACTTTAAATTCCTCAGTGTTATCATTTCAGAGGCTCTATCCTGGGTCCAGCACATAAATGCCAATATGATGAAAGCACAGCAGTGCCTCTACTTTCTTGGAAGTTTGCGAAGATTTGGTATATCATCTAAAACTTTGACAAACTCTATAGATGTGTGGTGGAGTATATATTGACTGGTTGAATTATGAACTGCTGTCCGATGCCCTTGAATGGAAAATCCTACAAAAAGTAGTGGATTTGTCCCAGTCCATCATGGGTAAAGCCTTCCCCACCATTGAGCACATCTACACAGAGTGCTGTTGCAGGAAAGCAGCATCCATCATCAAGGACTCCCACCATCCAGACCATACTCCCTTCTCACTGCCACCATCAAGAAGGTGGTACAGGGGCCTCAGAACACCCACCACCGAGTTCAGGAACAGTCACTACCCCTCAACCATCAGGCACTTGAACCAGAGGGGGTAACTTTCCCCATCCTATTACTGAATTGTTCCCACACTCTATGGACTCACTTTCACTGACTCTTCATCTCATGTTTTTGATATTTGCTGCTATTATTATTATTCCTTTCTTTCCCGTATTTGCTCAGTTGTTGTCTTTTGCACACTGGTTGGTTGTCCATTCTGTTCAGTGCAATCTTTCATTGATTCTATTGTAAACACAAGGAAATCTGCAGATGCGGGAAATTCAAGCAACACACACAAAATGCTGGTGGAACACAGCAGGCCAGGCAGCATCTATAAGGAGAAGCACTGTCAATGTTTCAGGCCAAGACCCTTCGTCGTGAGTCCTGACGAAGGGTCTCGACCTGAAACGTTGACAGTGCTTCTCCTTATAGATGCTGCCTGGCCTGCTGTGTTCCACCAGCACTTTGTGTGTGTTGCTTGATTCTATTGTGTTTCTTGAATCTACTATGAATGCGTGAAATAAAATGAATCTCAGGGTTTTATATTATGACATGTACTTTGATAATAAATTTACTTTGAACTTTTCTGAGTCAATTGCTGGAAGGATGTATGCTTCAGAATCAGAATGAGTCTTAATATCACTGGCATTTGTTGTTAAATTTGTTGTTATGCCGTGGCAGTACATTGCTTGGAGCCTTTTGATCAGAACTTGGTAGGAATGATTGTGTTAAATGCTGAGCTGTAGTCGATACACAGCAGCCTGATGTTAGTGTTAGCATTGTCCAGGTGGTCCAAGGCCATGTGAAGAACCAATTAACTCGCATCCACTGTAGACATATTGTGACAATGGACAAATTGCAATGTGTCCAGGTCCTTGCTTATACAGGAGTTGATTCTAGCCATAACCAACCTCTCTTAGATTTGAGTGCTACTAGATGAAAGGCATTAAGGCAGCTTACCCTGCTCTTGGGCACTGGTATTATGTTGTCCTTTTGAAGATTAATAAAACTTGCTCATTTCATACCATGCATCTTAATTTTTCTATCCAAGCAAAAAAAACTGTGACTACATTATGTAGCTTAATCTGCACCTTTCCTTCCAATCATACAATTTCATTTCAAGGGTCTCGTATCAAGTATTTAATTTGAACAACTTCCAACATATTTTTTTTTAATGTTGAGATTGAAGTCTGCACAATTCTTTTTCCATCAGGCATTGCTGAAGCAAGTACATGAGGAAGGTTGCCGTGTACTCTCACTAACAGAAAGGCCTTCTCACCTCCGTGGATCTCAGCTTGCGTCTGTCTCCAGTAAAACAATAGAGGAATGGCAACAAGAGAAAGAGGGATTACTTGATACAATCCAGCTGTTGAAAGACCTGCTTTCTAAGGCACTGAACAAGTTTGATGAGGTAAATCCAGCTAATTATTTTGGCAACGTCCCAACCCCTAACATAGTCTAACGTATAGGAATACTTTTGTCTTTCCTCTCATTGCTTGGAAAACACACCATAACTTCAATGAAGGGACATTCTTTCCCCTTCCTTCCCAGTCTTGATGAAAGGTCTTGGCCCAAAATGTTAGCTCTTCATTCCTTTCCATAGATGCCAGCTGACTTGCTGTGTTCCTCCAGCATTTTCTGTGTATTACTCTGGATCTCCAGATTGCAGAATCTCTTGTGTTTGCAACTTAAATGAGGTGCAGTCCACAATTACTATGATTTCAAACAGAGGACCCTAATCAGGGAAATATACCACTTTTAGAATTTAGATAAGTATACGTTTCTCCCAGCTCTAATGCATGAGCCAGTACTGGAGCTTTTTGCTTTCAGTAGCCTTTCAGCATCATTAACTCCTTTGTTTTTCAATGGTGCTGTTCTTATTTCCCCAAGACTATTCAAAAATTAGCTACACATTATGAACCAAACCCGTTTATTTGTGGATTTAGTTTTTGTTTTTAGTCAGTCCTGAAAACATTTGTAATCATTGTGATATTAACTATAAATTACCAGAAACATTGCTTGCCACAATTAAGCTTGAATAGGTAGAGAAATGTGCAATGAGAGGAATCTTTAGCTTGTCAAATGCTTAAAATTTCTTCCACAGTTAAATGTTTCTCTGTATTGGATCCTACCCACCTTACTGTTTCAACTTGCTTCCAAATCTCAGTTTTCCTTAGTGTAGAAGTCTCCCCAGAAGATGTGGGGGGGGGGGGGGGGTTTATGTTAACTGTTCTCTGTATATTGTAGGGGGTTAGGTCAGTAGAACTGAGGAACTGTGATGAGTTTTACAGAGAATGGGTTACAGGTACTGTGGGGGATAAAAGTGATAGGAATGCTCTAAGAGCTGGCATTGACTTAATGGACTAAATGGCCTACTTCACAAGAAAATTTATTTGTTTAGAGATTCAGCCAGAATATACACTCCCAATGAGCCACACTGCCCAGCATCCCACCTATTTAACCCTAGCCTAATCACAGGATAATTTACAATGACCAATTAACCTACTGATCAGTATGTCTTTGGACTGTGGGAGGAAACTGGAGTACCCGAAGGAAACCCATGTGGTCACGTGGCGAAGGTACAAACTCCATACGGATGGTGCCGGAGTTGAATTCCAAACTTTGAAGCCCTGAGCTGTAATAGAATCACACTAACTGCTGCACTAGCGTGGCACTCATTATGAGGAAAATATGATGAGAAACAGTTTGATGAAACTTGTGTCAAAATTGTGAAGGAATTAGAAAGTATGCATATTTTCTTAGAGCCTTTCTTAAACAGTGGAACAATATTCACTATCCTCCAATCCTGCAGTAACTCTACCTGCAAATTCTGCACTTAACTCCCATAGTCCAAGGGAACACCTTGTCAGGTCTTGGGGACCCTAATTTGCTTGAGGACAGCAAACCCAAATGATCACAAGGAACTGTTTGGTCAGCATTTGATTCTCCCATTGCAGATGAGACTCCTCACAAGTAATAACACAGCATGCTTAAATTGAAAACTGTATACAAAGAGCACTGGTTGCTAGAATTGAACCCTGGTCACTGAAGCACCAACTTCTGCATTTATGCTTGCTTGCAATGAATTTAGCCACCATAAGCTAAAAATTTCCCGTTGTTTTCCACAAATTGACTGGGACTCTCATACTGTAAAAGGTCTAGAATAGATAGTTTGTCATATGTGTTCAGGAAAGTTTCCTTAATCAGTATGTAGAAGTCCCAACTAGAGAGAGTGTGATACTAGATCACCTATTAGAGACAGGTGACAGAATTTTGTGTAGGGGAACACTGCTTCTAGTGATCATAATATCAATTTCAAGGTAATTATGGAAAAGGATAAGGATAGGTCTGGTCCTTGATTTGAGATTTAAATCGGAGGAAGGCCAATTTTGGTTTTAGAAAGGATCTGGCAAGTGTGGATTGAGACAGGCTGTTTTCTGGAAAAGATATAGTTGATAAGTGGGAGGTCTTTAAAACAAACTTTGAGAGGATAAAGTTTGTATGTGCCTGTCAAAATAAAATTCAAGGATATCTCTTGGTTTTCAAGAGATATTGAGGCTGTGGTTAAGAAAAATGAGGTGCATAGCAGATATAGGCAGGTAGGAACAAATTGAGGTACTTGTAGAGTATAAGAAATGCAAAAGAACACTTAAAGAAATCTGGAGGGCTGAAAGGAGGTGTGAGGTTGCCTTAGTAGAAAAGGTGAAGGCAAATCCCAAGGGTTTCTACAGATATGTTAAGAGCAAAAGGATTGCAAAGGGCAAAATTGGTCCTCTGGAAAATCAAAATGGTAATCTATGCATGGAGCCAAAAGAGATGGGGGAGATCTTAAAAGGATTTTTTGCATCTGTGTTGGCTTGGGAGACTGACGCATGATCTGTAGAGCTGAGGGAAAGTGGCAATGCGGTCATAGGCCCTATACAGATTACAGAGGAGGAGGTGTTTGTTGTCCTTGGACAGATTAAGGTGGACAAATCCCCAGAACCTGACAAGGTGTTCCCTTGGACTCTGGGAGTTAAGTGCAGGGCTTGCAGGGTGAGGTACTGCAGGATTGAAGGATAGCGAATATTGTTCCACTGTTTAAGAAAGGCTCTAAGAATAAACCAGGGAACTGTAGGCTGTTGAGCCTGACATTAGTAGTGGGAAAGTTATTGCAAGGTATCCTAATGGATGGGATATATGAGTATTTGGACAGACAGAGACTAACTAGGGATAGTCTGTGGCTCTGTGTTTTAGGTTATGTCTAACCAATCTTAGAATTTTTCGTGGATGTTGCCAGTAAAGTTGATGAAGGCAAGGCAGTGGCTGTTGTCTACATTGACTTCAGCAAGGCATTTAACAAGGTCTCACATGGGAGGTTGGTCAAAAAGGTTCAGTCACTTGGCATTCAAGATGAGGTATAAATTGGATTAAATATTGGCTTTGCAGGAGAAGTCAGCGAATGGTAGTAAATGGTTGCCTCTCTGACTGTAGGCCTGTGGTTAGTGAAGTGCCACAGGGATCAGTGCTGTGTCCATTATTGTTTGTCATTTATATGAACGATCTGGATGATAATGTGGTTAACTGAATTGGCAAATTTGCTGAAGATACCATGATTGGGGGTGTAGTGGACAGGAGGAAAACTATCAAAGCTTGCAGTGGGAAATGGGCTGAAAAATGGCAGATGGAATTTAATGCAGATGAGTGTGAGGCATTGCACTTTGGAAGGACCAGCCAGGGTAGGTCTTACACTGAGCAGAAGGACACAGAGGAATACGATAGAACAAAGGGATCTTGGAATACAGGTGCATAATTCATTGAAAGTGCCATCACAGGCAGATGGAATTGTATAAAAAGGTTTTGGCACATTGGCCTTCATGGATTGAAGTATTAACTACAGGAGTTGGGATGTTATTGGTCACCTACCTACAGGAAAGATGTAAATAAAATTGAAACAGTGCAGAGGATGTTGCCAGGATTAGAGGACCTGGGTTATATGGAAAGATTGAATAGTTAAGAACTTTATTCCCTAGAACATAGAAGATTGAGAGGAGAGTTGATAGAGGTATGCAAAATTATGAAGGATATAGATAGGGTAAAAGCAATCAGAGGTTAGGTGAGACTAGAACTGGAGGTCATGGGTTAAGAATGAAGGGTGAAATGTTTAAAGGGTACCTGAGGAGAAACTTTTTCACTTGGAGGGTGGTGAGAGTGTAGAACGAACTGCCAGAGCAAGTGATGGATACGATTTTGATTTCAACCTGTAAGACAGGTTTGGATATGTATATAGATAGGAGGGCTATGGTCTGGTTGCAGGTTGATGGGATTAAACACTTCAAATGGTTCGACCTGGATTAGATTGGCCGAAGGACTTGTTTCTGTGCAGCACTTTTCTATGACTACGAATCTATAACCATTCCTGATTTGTGTACATTTGAAAATATCCTGATAACTAAATTGGGCAAAGAAGTAAAAATGATGCAAATATTTAGTGAAACCCAACATCAGGAAACATCAGTAAAAGAAGAAAATGAAAATTTATGTTTAATGTCAATGTTTAATTACCAAAATTGCAGAAATGTTAAAAATGTAACTGGGTTGAGGCAAGTACGGAGCCCAGGAAATCAGAAGAGAGGAAGTAAAATGAAGAATGATTAAGTCAAAGATAGGTACGATTAATTAACAAGAGATGGTAGCACTGGAAAAATGAAATAAAAAGCACATCTTTTGATGCAACAAAATGTTTTTTTTTTCTCAAGCTTCAGTTGAGCTCCTTCAGAACAATGAGGACAAGTGTAGAGAATGAAAACACTGACAAAATGTGGAGCATAGAATTATGATGACGGACAGCCACAAATAATGAACGTGTTTGTGGACTTGTCATTGATGAACCGGATTCTTGACAATTTGTACTCGTTCTGCAATCACACATTATTTGCTTGTGTACAAGGAGAACAGCATGGCCCTTGTTATCAGACTGCCCTGCTACAGACTATAGAGCCTTCACATTGCTTCTATTTTTAGCCAATTTGTTATCAGCTTTCTGTTTCCCTGTAATTGTTAGTTTCCCAACCATCAGAGCTGCTATCAACACACACAAAATGTTGGAGGAACTCAGCCTTGACATATTTTCAGCCTCTGCTTTCAATCTAACTCCATCCTTAATTGGAATAAACAATGGATAAGACACATTTGCAGTGGAGTCTTGATTTCCATTCTATTTGCAATTGCAATACTACAGATATAAAGGAAAGAATAGAGCACCTGTGAGTAATTGTAACTAATCATTATTTCTTTCCACTGATGCTATCTCACCTGCCGAGTATTTATCAGCATTTTCTGTCTTTATGTCATTATTTATGATGTTTACCATGAACCCATGGTTACAATCATTATTTCCTTTCCAGAAGTCTTGACTCCTTTTTCCATTCGTTTTATGCTTGACAGGATTCTGTAAGCAGAACTGATTGGCGGAGGGAGTTACTTGTGGCTGTACAGGCTGTCCTCAATCAAGAACAACAGTCTTTCTTGGCTGAGTTGCGTTCGTACATGAAGAACCCATCTACAGAAGAGAGCTCCTTGCCTGAGAAGCTTGAACGTATGCTTAAAGAGCAGGTGAACATAAGACACATTAGCATTTTCATCTTCCCACTTTCCACCCCTCTTACATTCTCCACCCTTCATGTTCATTGCTGTGGCCTGTGTCAAAGAATCCTCTCTTTGTGTTGAAACTTCCATGATAGAAGACAGATTTGGTAAATTCACAACTTTTTAATCAATTTTTGTATTGAAAGAATGGACTGAAACTTCTGCAGGTGCAGTTAAACTACTTTTTGACTGCAGAGAAAACTGTAGGTGGCATTAATGTACACTCAATGCCACTTTATTAGATACACCTGCGTGTTAATACATGTATTTTTAATCAGCCAATCATGTCACAGCAACTCAATGAATGAAAACATGCAGGCATGGACAAGAAGTTCAGTTGTTCAGACCAAGCATCAGAATGGGAAGAAAAGTGATCTGAGTATCTGAGTGACTTTGTCCGTGAAGTGTTTGTTGGTGCCACACAGGGTGGTTTGAGTATCTCAGCAACTGCTGATCTTGTGGGATTTTCACACACAACAGTCTCTAGAGCTGACAGAGAAAGTTTCATAAACAAAATAACACTCAATGAGTGGCAGTTATGTGGGCAGAAATGTTTTGTCAGGGGAGCTGGCCAGACTGGTTCAAGCTGACAGGAAGGTGACATTAACTCAAATGACATGTGCTACAAAGATGGTGTGCAGAAGAGTATCTCTGAATGAACAACATGTTGGGCTTTGAACTGGATGGGTTACAGCAATAGAAGACCACAAACAAATGGAAATGTACTCAGTGTCCTTTTTATTAGGTATAAGAGGTCTCGAATAAAGCGGCCACTGAGAGTATATCTGGTTTTGCAAGAATAATAGAAACATAAGGTGAGGCAGAAGATTGTTGTAAATGTTCTGCTTCAAAAATAATTTGTATGAATTCAGCAAGTAGCAGGTGAAATTAGTTCCTGGTTTTGAATTCTTAAATAAACTTCAATTCCCAATTCAAGTTGTACACCTATAAAACAATTGAATAAAGGTAGCATTATTAGACTCTTAATAATTGCCACCAACATTAAGACAGTCCTTACAAATCTGTCACTAAAAACAATATTAGCATTATTAATAAGGAAACTAAGCTCTTTTTGTTTGCTTGAGTCTAGGTCTTGAAACAAATTTTGGTACCTATTTTCATAACTTGGCAGAGAAGAAATAATTCAACACAGACTAAATCATGAGTCAGTTGCATTGATTTTGTCAAGTTTGTCATGGAAACATAGAAATATGAGGGTTTTCCTTCCAGGTTACCCCAAAATGCAGTCATAATTTCACAGGAAATTTCCTTTATAATTATATTTCTCTTTTACATTGGCAAATTGAAAGAATTTCTATTTAAAGAACTCTACTCCATAGGCATAATTGCATCTTTGTTGAAGTCAGTTATAATGGCTGCCAATTAAGATTGTATTAACCACAATTTCTAAAGTAGTGGCAGATTAACTTGATCTTTTTTTTCAACAATTTCAGTCAGTTTGAAGCACAGTTTTATTTAACTTAAGAAAGTTGAAACAATCTTGTCCTGTCACTTTGTCATTATGATGTCACAGAAGTTATGTGTGCTTCACTGCACCCTCCTGATCATATGTGGTAAAGAAAACCAGTGTAAAGTAGGAAAAATGAGAAATGAGTACAATGAAAAATCATAAAAAGGACATGGTGGAGGAATGGGTAAAACAGCAGTGGAAAGAATCAAAAGTCAAAGTTTCCTACAGTGATAATACCCTCGCTACATATTACAATGACCTGGATGATGCAGAATTCAATGAGGTGAGCATCAAACAGACAGAGTCAAAACTTCTTTTTTCATTAGGTTACATTTAGAAGCGAATGGACCTTCAATCCAAATGGGAAAACAGCAGGACTTTGATCTACTTGTTGCTGCGGCCATCTTGTGGTCCACAGCACCATGAACGTGGGAGCTTTTTTATATTTCAATACTACCAGAATATTTACCTTTGACCCTGATTGGTGATCAAGTCCTCTGAACTGCTTCTTTATACTACCTATGGCAATAATCTTGATGGCTGAAACCTCATGCTGCTCCTATCTTGAGTTATCTTCCAGTAATATATTTTCCTTAAGCGGATTCTGTTTTTACTCCTTTGTCATGTTTTCTATAATAATCAAACTAGCTTCAGTTGCTATTGGTAAAAAGATATTCTGACTTCTATCACCCTCATCCTGTGGAGCTAGTTCCAAACTTAATTGATGAAGAGACAAATTATTTTTTAAAGTGTCTTCTAATTCTAGATTTGGCATCCAACTAAATGATCGGATAGCGAAATTATCATTTATTGTTAATGTAATGAGAACTTTGATAAAACTGCCCTTTAATTTTCAAACTTTTATGGAATACAACTCCCAAGCAATCTCTTCTCATGATTTAACACTGGAGTCCAATTATTGTTGTAGCAAATCTACACTGCAACCTTTATGTCTCAAATATCCTTGTTAAGTTGTGCGGAAGCATTTAAAATACCTAATTTATAAATTCTACTTTCTTGTATTCATCTTTGTTCTCTGTATTTGTGAGATTGCTGTGTGGATGTCTTCTCCATTTTGGACCTGCACACTTTCTGGTTTGGAGAGTACTCACACAAAAAAGTCTGCAGATACTGAAACTCCAAAGCAACACACACAAAACACTGGAGGAACTCAGCAGGTCAGACAGCATCTATAGAAAACATATCAGGCCCAAACCTTTCTTCAGGACTAGAAAGTACTCAGTTTAGGCTTTTTGGGTCCGAATCAGATGACCTTATTCTTGCTTACACTGACTCTATTTGGCACAAATTTGACCATTTACTTAATCTATCTTATTGTAATTTAATGCTTCCATCTACTGGCATTGCTGTTTATATTTGTATCATTCAGCCCCATATGAACAAGCATATTCATATAGATCAGCAGCCCGGCTAATACTGTGGCCACTTTATTATGTACCTCATGTACCTAATAAAGTGGCTATAGTGTGTGCTCGTTATCTTCTGTGGCCAATGTTTTTCTGCATACCACTGTTGTAACGTGTGGTATTTGAGTGACTGTCCTCTCCTGTCAGTTTGAAACAGTCTGGCCATTCTCCTCTGACCTCTCTCAGTGTTTTCACCCACAGAGTTGTCACACAGACAAATTTCACTACTATTTTATACAAAAATAATAAAATATCCACTACGTGAACTTTAACTAGGTCTTGGTCGAGGTCCCACATTGTAAGCTTGCCTGGAAGATTAAAGCACGTGGGATCCAGGGTGAGCAAGTGAATGGAATATAAAATTGGCTTAGTGGAAGGAGTTTGAGATGGGCAGTGAAGGGTTGTGACCAGTGGTGTGCTTCAAGGATCGGTACTGTGTCATCTTCAAAATTCAAGATTGTTTATTGTCATTCTTCAGTACACGTGTGTTTGGATCCGATGCAGCATAAAAAACACAATAAACATAGAATTCACAAAAAGTAAACAAAAGAAACAGTATAAATATAAAAGCAATCCTATAACATCTATATTAATGATTTGGAAGAGAATGTACTTGGTAGGGTTAGTTGGTTTGTGGTATAATTGGTGGTAGAGTGGATAGTAAAGAATGCTATCAAAGTTTAAAGTGGGAAGTAGGTAAAGAAATGGCAGAAGGAATTTAACTCTTGACAAACGTCAGGTGTTGCAGTTTGCTAAGCTAAACCAGGACAAGATGCTGACGGTAAATAACAGGGCCTGGGAAGTATTGTAGAACAGAGAGACCTAGGGAATGGGTGCACAGTTCTCTGAGAGCAGAGACATAGGTGGACAGCACGGTAAAGAAGGCATTTGGGATTCTTTAGCGGTCAGGTCATTGACTACAGGAGTATATCATGCCGCAACAATGCAACTCATTGGTGAGACCACACTTGGAGTATTAGGTACGATTCCAGTTGCCCAGATATAGGAAGGATGTCATTACGCTGGAAAGTAGGCAGAAAATATTCACAAGGATGTTTCTTGGACTACGGGGCCAGAATTGTGAGGAGTGGCTCATTAGGCTGGGCAGTGGTGTGCAGGAAACTGACCAGTGACCGTAAAAGGTTTATAAAATAATCAGGGGCATCAATATGATAAATAGTCATGGCCTTTTCCCTCAGGATTGGGAGTCTGAATCTAGAGTAATGTGAAAGGGAGAAGATTTAAAAGGGCTCCATGGGGCAGCTTTTTCCATACTGAGGATAGTATATGGAATGAGCTGTGGAGGTGGGTACAGTTACAGTTAGTGCATTTAGACAGGTACGTAATAGGAAAGGTTTGGAGGAATTATGGGCTAAATGCAGGCAAATGGAGCCAGCCTGGGGGCAAAAACTGGCCATTATGTATGAGTTTCCGTGCTATAGCTCTGTGACATATTCTGGTATGCTATTGTTTCTGTTGTCCAATAACATTTACATTTTGACTGCACCACTAAACCAGTGGTGTCAATTCATCTTCACTAATTTCCTTAAGCTCAGCCTGTTGCCTCTCATGCACACCCTAGCTAGTTAGTCAACCATGTGCCCGATATGCTGACACTCCATGATGCTTTGCTTTAATCAGATATCAACATGTTTACAATCCTGGTCTCTATATTTTAAACTATATGATCTAAATAATTCTAATTAAGTTTTAAACGTTCCCTATACCGACACTTCTGGTTTTGTTGCCCATAAATGGTTAGGTAAGTTGGTTCCTTTTGCCCCAAACAGTAGCGTGGATATTGGGTACAAGTTGATTAGGGAGTTAACATTGGCATGTGCTAAAGGTAATGCAGTCGTTATGGGAGATTTCAACATGCAGGTGAACTAGGAGAATCAGGTAGGTGCTGGACCCCAGGATAGGGAGTTTGTGGAGTGTCTAAGGGATGTATTTTTAGAACAGCTTGTGCTTGAGCCAACCAGGAACGAGGCTATTTTGGACTTGGTGATGTGTAATGAACTGGAATTGAAAAGTGATCTTGAAGTAAATGAGCCATTAGGAAGTAGTGATCATAACATGATAAGTTTTTATCTACAATTTGAGCGGGATAAGGGCAGATCAGAGGTGTCAGTGTTGCAATTAAATAAAGGAGACTACGGAGCCATGAGGGAAGAGCTGGCCAAAGTTAAATGGGCGGATGCCCTGGCAGGAAAGACAGTGGCAGATATTCTTGGGGATAATACAAAAGATGCAAAAGCAGTTCATTCCAATGAGAAGGAAGGATTCAAAGAGGGGGAAGGGGCCACAGTGGTTGACAAAGGAAGTCAGAGATTGCATAGCATTAAAGAAAAAGAAGTATGACAGGGCTAAGATGAGTGGGAATATAGATGATTGGGAAAGTTTTAAGGAACAGCAGATCTTAACTAAAAAAGCAGTACGGAGAGAAAAAATCAGGTATGAGCTCAGTCTAGCCAGGAATATAAAAGGGGATAGCAAAAGCTTTTTTAGCTATGTGAAGAGAAAGAAGATAGTTAAGAACAATGTTGGCCCCTTCAAGAATGAATTGGGGGAAATTGTTATGGGAAACAGGGAAATGGCAACAGAATTTAATGCGTACTTTAGATCTGTCTTTACCAGGGAGGACACAAGCAATCTCCCAGATGTATGGATGGGCCAGGGTCATAAGATATCAGAGGGATTGAGACAGATTGACATTAGGAAAGAAACTGTGATGAGTAGACTGGTAGGACTGAAGGCTAATAAATCCCCGGGTCCAGATGGTCTGCATCCGAGGGTTCTAAAAGAGGTGGCTCAGGAAATTGCGGATGCATTGGTAATCATTTTCCAATGTTCCTTAGATTCAGGATCAGTTCCTGAAGATTGGAGAGTGGCTAATGTTGTCCCACTTTTCAAGAAGGGAGGGAAGGAGAAAACGGAGAACTATCGACCTGTCAGCCTAACGTCAGTCGTGGGGAAGATGCTTGAGTCCATTATTAAGGATGAAATAGTGGCACATCTAGATGGCAGAAATAGGATTAGGCCGAGCCAGCATGGATTTACCAAGGGCAAATCATGCTTGACTAATCTGTTTTTTGAGTTTTTTGAGGGTGTAACAAGGATGTTAGACGAGGGTAAGCCAGTAGATGTTGTGTACCTAGATTTTCAGAAGGCATTCGATAAGGTGCCACATAGGAGATTGGTGAGTAAAATCAGAGCTCATGGCATTGGGGGCAGGGTTTCAACATGGATAGAAAACTGGTTGGCAGATAGAAAGCAAAGGGTAGCAGTGAATGGGTGTTTCTCAGACTGGCTGGAGGTGACTAGTGGGGTACCACAGGGCTCTGTATTGGGACCACAGCTCTTTACGATTTATGTCAATGATTTAGATGAGGGCATTGAAAACTATATCAGCAAGTTTGCTGACGATACTAAACTGGGTGGCAGTGTGACATGCGAAGAGGACGTTAGGAGAATACAGGGAGACTTGGATAGGCTGGGTGAGTGGGCAGATACTTGGCAGATGTCATTCAATGTGAATAAATGTGAAGTTATCCACTTTGGAAGCTGCTACAAGAGGGCAGAGTATTGTCTGAACGGTGTCGAGTTAGGTAAGGGAGAAATGCAAAGAGACCTAGGAGTCCTAGTTCACCAGTCAATGAAGGTGAAGGAGCAAGTGCAACAGGCAGTGAAGAGGGCAAATGGAATGTTGGCCTTTGTTACAAGGGGAATTGAATACAAGAGCAAGGATGTTCTTTTGCATTTGTACAGGGCCCTGGTGAGACCACACCTGGAATATTGTGTACAGTTTTGGTCTCCAGGTTTAAGGAAGGACATTCTGGCAATTGAGGAAGTGCAGCGTAGATTCACTAGGTTGATTCCTGGGATGGCAGGGCTGTCTTACGCAGAGAGATTGAAGAGATTGGGCTTGTACACGCTGGAATTGAGGAGATTGAGAGGGGATCTGATTGAAACGTTTAAGATAATTAAAGGATTTGATAGGATTGAGGCAGGAAATATGTTCCAGATGTTGGGAGAGTCCAGTACCAGAGGGCATGGATTGAGAATAAGAGGTCAGTTATTTAAAACAGAGTTGAGGAAGAACTTCTTCTCCCAGAGAGTTGTGGAGGTGTGGAATGCACTGCCTCGGTGGAGGCCAATTCTCTGGATGCTTTCAAGAAGGAGCTAGATAGATATCTGATGGATAGGGGAATCAAGGTATATGGGGACAAGGCAGGGACTGGGTATTAATAGTGAATGATCAGCCATGATCTCAGAATGGCGGTGCAGACTCGAGGGGCCAAATGGTCTACTTCTGCACCTATTGTCTATTGCCCCCTCTCATCCATCGCTTCTATCCGACTGCATTGTGCAGGGTGAGGAAGAGAGGAATGAAGGTTATATAGAACATAGAATAGTATGGCATTATTATGTTCACTTCACACTGTGGATAAACCAAAATCAGGTTCTACATTGCAGAAAGGTGTGTGGAGGAACAGTCATGTCCAAGGACTGCATTAGCTCACATCTGTATATGTGTCCTGTAACTTTCACTATACAGGAGAAGCAGCAACAATCTGCCCTGGAAGACCTCTTATCAGTGGACAGAAGCAGCTTGCTGTCAGAGGTGCAGGATCTCCGTTCACAGCTGCAGATGGCACACCTTCAACACCAGGAGAAGCTGCAGCAGCTGCAGAATACAATCACCTGTGCAGAGGAGCAATCCAAGAAACAAGAGTGGCCACTACGCAGGCAAGGTATGTTATATAGCTGGAAGATCCCAAGTTTAGCAATTGGGAAAACTGAAGTTGCTCAGTCTTTCCGAGCCAGCAGTGATTAACAGCAGAGTTGACTATTAGTTCTTCAGAGTGAATGGAAAGCCGAAAAGTACTAGTCCAGTTCTGTTTGTATTTTCTTGTTCCTCCTAAGATGGGCTTTTATTTTCTTCCTGCCTTCCATAACTGGGTTCCATGAATATTATTGTACCTTTAATCATAATTTTCTCGGAAGTGGGTGCAAATTACTTATTCAGGTATTTCTTAACTGCCATCTTATCAGGAAGGTTAATTATTTGTGCCCTCATCTTATAGTATCTTAAATGTTTATAATTCAGTATTTTGGTGAAATTTATCAATGTATTGCATAGTGTAGCTCATTTTCCTGTTGTCTGGTGTAGCAGGCTAAGTGCAGAGTGAAAATATATAGTCATGAAATCTTAGAAAATAGAAGCATCCCCATTGGCCCTACTGGTCTATGGTGGCCAAGATTCCCATCTAAGCTAGCTCCATGTGCTCATATCCCAGTCTAAAATCCTTTGTATCCAAGAACCCCATCCAAGTACTTTTTATATGCTGTTAATGAATGTACCTCAACCATTTCCTTTGACAGCACACTCCATATACTGATGACTCTTTGTGTGAAAAAAATCTCTCCTCTCTTACCTTAAACCTTTGTCCCATGCCCTCTACTTCTTAATTTCCACAACATAGGAAAAAATGCTTTTCATACTGACCCTATTTATGCCCATAATTATTTTATACACCTCTGTAAAATCACCCCTCATTCTCTCCACTGCAATGACAATAGTCCCAGTTTGCTCAGCCTCTCTCTATAACTCAGCCGTGGCAACATCTTCATAAATTGCACTTTGCAATTTGCTAACTCTGCACTTTTCCCAGAGGAACGACATCTTTCCCATAGCAGGGGGAACAAAGCTAAACACCTATTCCAAATGCAGCCTCACCATATCAATGTTCTTGAGATTAAAATGGTTGAGAGTTTCAGATTCCGAGGAGTGAACATCATACCTGTCCATCATATTGCCTGTCCTTATCCAATCCCATTGATGCCATGGCCAGGAAAGCTCACCAACACATTTTCTTCCTCAGGAGGCTGAAGAAATTTGGCTTGTTGCATTGACACTTACGAATTTCAACAGTGTATCATAGAAATCATCCTATCTGGATGCATAATAGTTTGGTATGTGGCTGCTCTGCATGGGATCACAGGAAACTGCAGAGGGTAGTGGACACAGCTCAGCACATCACAGAAACCAGTCTTCCACCCATGGACTCTCTGTACTTCTCACTGTCTCAGTATCTTAGCCAGCATAATCAATAGCCCAACCACCCTGGACATTCTCTCTTCACCTCTCTCCCATCAGGGACAAGATATGAAAGGTTGAAAATGTGTTCCACCAGGCTCAAGGACAGCTTCTGTCCACCTGCAAAAGTTTATTAAATTGTTCCTTAGTCCGGTAAGATGGACTCTTGACCTCACAATCTACCTCTAGCATCTCATTGTTTACCTGCATTGCACTCTCTCTGCAGCTGTTACACTTTGTTCTGTGTTGTCGTTCCACTTTGTTTTACCTCATTGCTCAGTGTAATGATCTAATTTGTATGAACTGTACACAAGACAAGGTTTTTCTCTGTATTTTGATACTCATGCCAATTCCAACATCTTATACAACTGCAAAAGAACATCCAAAGGCCTCTATCATGTCTACCTGCAACACAACTTTCAAAGTACCATAGGTCACTCTATTCAACACTCTGCAGGATCCCACCATTTGTCTCATGTGATGTGGTCATCTTATACCATTTTGCTAATTTCATTGATTAACAGTTAATCAATCACAAGCTCTATTTAGATAACACTATTTCCACAACTACAACCAAGCTATTGCAAAAGCAACTGCAACCACTTGGAATCAGAAGGGACAATTACATGTATATAGGTAATTACATAAAAATACAAATAAACACAAAGTTAAACTGCAAGGAAAGAAACAACACACACAAAATGCTGGTGGAACACAGCAGGCCAGGCAGTATTTGCTACAAGGAAAGAAACACTTATGCAGACCGATCCAATAATGGTTTCCTCCCACATTCAAAAGACGTTGTGGGTTAGTAAGTTAAGTGGTCACATGTGTAATGCGGGCACGTCAAAAGGGACAGTGTGATAAAGTGTTGAAATTCACAGGATGTGAGAATAGTTAAAAATGTACATGGCATTCTCAAGGGTAGAGTACAAGAGAAAGGAAATCTTGATAAACATTAAAACACTGGTCTTTGGGTGTTTACTTTTTATCTTGGTATAAATTCTCTCCACTTTAGGAAGAGTGCAGAGGATTTACACTAAAAAGATTCTTGGGAAAGGGGAAACATGAGGAAATCTGCAGAAATTCAAGCAACACACACAAAATGCTAGTGGAAGTACAGCAGTTAGCAATAAAGAGATCCAGAGCAGGCAGAAGACCAGAGTGGGTGTCCATGAAGAGGAGGAAGGTTGAAGACGAGAGAAAGGGTCATCGGTGGGGTGGGAGAGTCTGATGAAGGGTCTCGACCCAAAATGTCGACTGTACTTCTTCCTATAGATGCTGCCTGGCTTGCTGCGTTTCACCAGCATTTTGTGTGTGTTGCTTGGGAAAGGGGGTCCAGTTGCATAGACTCAGGAAGCTTGGCGGGGATGATGTAGAGGGGATTTGATGGCAGTAATTAAAGTTATGAAAGATCAGAGAATATACAGAAAAACGTTTGCATTGTCACATGGATGACAAATCCAGAAACATACAATGAACTTGGAATCATTACTGGTAGTGAAAACTGATTTAGTTACAGCATTCACATGTGAACTAGACAAGTACAGTAGATTCCAGACAGTATTGGTAGAGTTCTAATTTGTTCTGTGTTCATTTAAATACATAATTTGTTTCACATTTAAACAGTAGTTTGCCTTTTTATCTGTTTAACTTTTCCATCAAACTAGCTAATTGGTTAGCCACTTAATTGAGCCAAAATATACTGGCTGATGTGTCCCAATTAACTGGAATACACTGATTTGCAAAAAAAAGACAGAATTGTGTGGAGTGGGGCCAGCTGAGTTATTCTTGTGCAGAGCAAGTAAAGGCATGATCATTCAATTTGCCACCTCCCAGGCTGTAACAGGCTAATTCGCCCATTTACTTGACAGAATCACAATTAGAATGCCTGCCTGCCTAATTGGCTTGTGCAATTTCTCAATTGAAAGTATGATAGGTTCTGGGTTACAATATGTTTGAGACTGCATTTTTCAATGCACAGAAACCTCTGACACATAAAGGGCAGGGGTTCACTCACAATTACAGTCGATATTGATTTGGGATTATAGTTTGCAGCTATATTTTGGACCCTAATCATTAAACATAGGAGCAGAATTATGCCATTCACACCTATGAAGTCTGCTCTGCCATTTCATCATGACTGATTTATTATCCCTCTGGACTCCATTCTCCTGCATGGTCCCTATAACCTTTGACACCCTTAACTAATCAAGAACCTATCATTTTCCATTTTGGCTCAATGATTTGGCTTCTACAGCTGCCTGTGGCAATGAATTCCATAGATTCACTACCTTCTGACTAAATAAATGCCTCCTAATCTCTGTTCTGAATGGATGGCCCTCTATTCTGAGGCTGTGCCCTCTGGTCTTAGACTCTCCCACCATAGGAAACATTGTCTCCACATCCACTCTATCAAGGCCTTTCACCATTTGAAAAGCCCTAGACTTACCCACTATAGGAAACATCCTCATACATACACTCTATATAGGCCTTTCAATATTAAATAGGTTTCAGTGACATTCCCACTCATTCTTCTAAACTCCAGCAACTACAGGGCCAGAGAGATCAAAAATTCCTTATACGTTAACCTTCTTATTCCTGGAATCATTCTCGTGAACCTCCTCCGGACCTTTTCCAAAAGCCACCCCGTCTTTTCTTAGATAGGAACCCAAAACTGTTCATAATGCTCCCAAGAGCCATCTGACCAAAGCCTCATATTGCCTCAGCATTGCATCCTTGCTTTTATATTCTAGTCCTCTCAAAGTGTGTACTAACTTGGCATTTACCTTCCTTACCCACTTATTTAGCCTGCAAGCTAATGTTTAGGGAATCCTGCACAAGAACTCCCTGTTCCATTGGCACCTCTGATTTGTGAATTTTTTTCCACATTTAGAAAATAGTCTGTGCCTTTATTCCTTCAACCAAAGTGCATGATCATACACTTTCCTACACTGTATTCTGTTTGCCACTGCTGTCAACCAGAAAAGGCCTCTTTATTTCCACTCTTTACCTCCTTGTAATCAGCCAATTTTCTGTCCATGCTAGTATCTTTAGTACCATGGGCTCTTATCTTTTTAAGCAGCCTCATGTACGGCACCTTGTCAAAGGCCTTCTGAAAATCCAAGCAAACAACAAAGATTTCCAACAGATTTGTCAGGCAACAATTCCCTTGAAGAAAGCCATGCTGACTTTGGCCCATTTTATCATGTGCCTCCAAGTACCACGAAGCCTCATCCTTAATAATAGACTCCAACATCTTCTCAACACTGAAGTCAGGATAACTAGTCTATATTTTCCTTTCTTCTGTCTCCCTCCTTTCTTAAAGAGTGAAGTGACGTTTGCAATTTTCCAGTCCTCAGGAACCATTCCAGAGTCTAGTGGTTCTTGAATGATCATTACTAATGCCTCCACAATCTCTTCAGCTACCTCCTTCGGAACCCTTGCCTTTGGGAGGTTTTTAAAGCTTCCCAATCCTCTAACTTCCCAGTAATATTTGCTCTATTTTATGTTCTCTCATTTGTTTTTATGCTGTCTTTGACTTCCCTTGTCAGAAATGTTTATCTCTTCCTCCCTTTGGAAAACTTTTTCACTTTTGGGATGTATCTATCCTGCTTTTCCAAATTGCCCTCAGAAACTCCAGCCATTGTTGTTTGCTGTCATCATGGTAGTATCCCCTTCCAATCAACTTTGACCAGCTCTTTTCTCATGCCTTTGTAATCGCCTTTACTCCACTGTACTACTGACACATCTAAGTTTATCTTCTCCCTATCAAATTGAAAGGTAAGTGTTATCATGATTACTACTTCCTCAGGATTCCAATCCAGAATTGCCTTTTCACTAGTGGGCTCCAGCACAAAGTGCTCTAAAAAGACATCTTGTAGGCATTCTACAAATTCCCTTTGTTGGGATCCAGCACCAACTTGATTTTCCCAATCTACCTGCATATTGAAATCCCTGATGTTTATCGCAATATTGCCCATTTTACCTGTATTTCTATCTCCTGTTGCAATTTGTAGTTCGCATCGTAACTACTATTTGGAGGCCAGTATATAATTTCCATCAGGGTCTTTTTACTTTTGCAGTTCTTAACTCTACCCAAAAGGATTCTACACCACCTGATGCTATGAAAATTTGATTTCATATTTTTTTTTAACCAACAGAGCCACCCCCTCTGCCTACCTGCTGCTCTGTTCAATTCAAGGTGTATCCTTGGATGTTAAGCTCCCAATTTTGGTTGTCTTTCAGTCAGTGATGCCCACAACATCGTACCTGCCAATTTCTAACTGCACTACAAGCTGATCTACCTTATTCTGTAAACTGCATGCATTCAAATATAACACCTTCAATCTTGTATTCATTTTTCAATTAGCCCCCATGTAACATTTTATCTCATCCCACTATCTGCAATTTTGCCCTATCATCTTACCTGTCCTTCCTCATTTGTATCTACTTGTATACCCCATCCTCAGTCCTATCATTCCAGTTCACATCCCCCACCCGCCAAATTAGTTTAAACCCTCCCCATTAGCTTTTGTAAACCTGCCCACAAGGATGTTGGTTCCCCTCAGGTTAAGGTGTAACCTGTCCTTTTTGTACAGGTCGTTCCTTCTCCAGGAGAGATCCCAATGATCCACAAATCTGAAACCCTGTCCCTGTACCAATTCCTTAGCCACGCATTTATCTGCCAAATCATCCTATTCTCACCCGCACATGGGACAGGCAACAATCTAGAGATTACCACCCTTGTGGTCTTGCTTTTCATCTTTCAACCAAATCCCTATGTTCCCTATTCAGGACTTCTTCCCATTTCCTACCTATGGTATAGGTTTCAATATGTACCACAACTTTTGGCTACTCACCCTTTCCCCTTTAGAATACTGTGAACTTGATCCAAGACATTCCTGACCCTGGCCCCTGGGCGGCAAATACCCTCCTGACAACGGAATCCCCTATCACTACTGTACTCCTCTTCTTCGCTTCGTTTCCCCCCCCCACCCCCCAATTCTAAGTAACACAGCCTGACTCAGTGCTGGAGTCCTGCTCACTGCGGCTCCTCTCTGGTGCATACCCCCTCCCCCCACTCCCCCAACAACAGTATCCAAAGCCGTATACTTAATTGCTGAGGGGAAGACCACGGGGTACTCTTCACTGACTGCCTATTTGCTTTACTTCTCCGACAGTCACCTCCTGTCTGTCACCTTCTCATCCTCCTGTATAAGCCGAAAGCCATTGAGCTGTAGCTTCAGTTCCTTAACATTGTCTCTAAGAAGCTGCAGCTCTGTGCACTTCATGCAGATGTAGTTATCAGGGAGACCGGAGTTCCCACATCTCACACAAGGAACATACCACTAAATCTGGACCCATTCTCAGCATACTAGCCGTGTACTAGAAGGTAGAAACTTACTTAGAACCTGTGTCTGTGCTTGCCCAAATCTCTTGAGCCAAACCTAGACCTCTCTAACACTGCCCCATTCCAACAATGGCTGCTCCGCTTACACCTTCTTCCTTTATGTTGGCTCAAATAGAATTCACTCCTAGTGAGACTTGCAGCTTTCAAATGGTTCACGCCCTGCAAGAGGTCAGTCTCTCACTCAGTCCTGGTGTTACTTGCAGCTTTCAAATGGCTCCCACTCTGCAAAATGTCACTCTCTCATTCAGTACTTAAAACAAGTAGGAAGACGTTATACCACTTTGCGCAATTAATGCATACTTTTATTAAAGAAGTCCTTTTGAGCAGGCAAACAACTCAGCCTATCAATTCCGCCACACCACTCAATCAGGGCTGATCCACTCTCCCTCGCAACCCCATTCTCCTGCCTGCTCCTTATAACCTTTGATGCCCATACTTATCAAGAACCTGTTTTAAATATACTCAATGACTTGGCCTGCACAGCTCTGATGTCAGAGTTTTATTGGCTTTCTGTCTTCATTAAAAGTTTGAGAAGATTTGGTATCTCACCAAAGTTTTGCAAATTTCAATAGTACATGGAGAGCATTTTGATTGGTTGAATCACAGGAACCTGGACTACAATTGATAGTTCATTAACAGGATTTGATGGAGATTGTAAAGAATCATAGCTGTTACATTGTTCCTATTGTGTAGAAATTGCAAATGATGTGCAAAAGTAATGATTTTGATTTGTTACAGTTGTCTCAAAGTAATGCACAAACTTCATAGGAGCAAACTATTTCCTAAGCATATTGTTCTTTTGACTGTAGTGGAATTGCTTGAATACAAGCTTCAGCAAGAACAAATCATAGCAAATGATCTGCGGAGTTCCCTCAGAGCAGAGCAGGACCGATCGACTGACCTGCACCAACACTTGCAGAATGAACAAACTGCAGTGTCAGAGATGAAGTCAGAACTCTCTGAGGTCACAGTTGAATTGGAGTCTGCATTAAAAACACGACATGAACTACAGCAAAACCTCCAGAAACTCAGGTTTGTACTTGGTCGACACTGTCTATAGAAAAGAGAGACATGATTGCATTTAATAGTGACAGCCAGGATTGTTAAACTGCTTAACCAGTAAATCATCCGAAGTAATATAGACTCAGAGGCCATTCAGATCATCCTGATGAAGGGTTTCAGCCCGAAACATCGACTCTTTAGTCCTCTCCATAGATGCTGCCTGACCTGCTAAGTTCCACCAGCATTTTGTGTGTGTTGTTCTGGATTTCCAGCATCTGCAGAATCTCCCGTGTTTATCCATTCTGCTGATTGTCTGGAACCACATAAAGAACAGTGTAAAAGCTAATTTTTTTTTGATTTTGTGAATCATCATGTTTACAGTATTGTGTTCATCATTAAAGATATTCGGCTTGTTTTTAATTCTGAATTTTAAAGTTCAAAGTAAATTTATTGTCAGAGTACATTCATGTCACCACATACAACCCCAAGATTCTTTTCCTGCAGACATACTTAGCAAATCTATAGAACAGTAAACAGGATCAATGGACAACAAACTGCAAATAATTAAAAAAACAACAACAAATAACGAACATGAAATAACAAGATAAAGTCCATAAAGTGAGACCATCAGTTGTGGAAACAACGAAGTAGAATGAGTGTAGTTGTCCCCTTTTGTCCAAGAGCCTGATGGTTGAGGGGTATTAACTGTATTTGAACATGGTGGTGTGGTGTCCTGAGGCACTTGTACCTTCTACCTGATGGCAGCAGTGAGAAAAGATCATGGTCTGGATGGTGAGGATCTTTGATGATGGATGCTGCTTTTCTATGGCAATGTTTCATGTAGATGTGCTCAATGGTTGGGAGGGTTTTACCCTTAATGTATTGGGCCAAATCCACGACCTTTTGTAGGATTTTCCACTCAGTTTGCTTCCAGTGAAATTTTACAACTGTCTTGGTGGGATTTAAACCCCACATTATTAGCTCAAGCTTGCAGACTTGTCCAGAAAGTGTTATTAGTTGACAGAATTTCTAATTCTTTGTTATCCATCTTCATAATTTTACTGCTTCAGTTAATTCTACATTCTGCACCGACCAAAGCAAGCTCACACTTGTCAATTTTTCATTGTTTTTTTCCCAATTCTGGCAATTCCTTGGTAAATTCCAACTACATTTCAGAGCTAACACACCCTTCTGCAATGTGGTCATTAGAATTTATGTGATGTTATAATCTGTCATCCAGTCGTACTTTACTGTTCTTACCTTCTGTCACATTAGCCAATAAAGTAAAATATCTTGTTTAAATCCTTCTTATCTAAATGTGCAGCTGTGGGTATGTACTGTATTTTATTTCTTTGCTGTATCATACAAGTTAGTGGGTATACCTTTGACTTATTTTCTATCCCAGGACTTAATCAGATTGAATTCCTTCTGTTTTTTTTCTCTGAAAAGAGAATTAGAATATAGAATGGTACTGCACAGGGACAGGCCCTTCAGCCCAGAATGTATGCAGAACTAATTAACTATTCCCTTCTGCCTGCATATGGTCCATATTGCTCTGTTCTCTGCACATTCTATTGTGTTCACCCTCTATTGTGTTGGCAGCACATTCCAGGCACCCACCATTTGCTGTAAAAAAATAACAAAACTTGCACCTGTCAAGTTAAATACCAACCTCTATTATTAGATGTTTCAACCCTGATAACAACATACCAGCTGAACACTATAAATCCTCGTATTTTATGAATTAATTTTATAAAATGAGTAATTTTGTAACCTTCTGACAGGTCTCCCCCAAAGCTTGTGTCCTCTGTTCTAGACAAATGCACCCTAGTTTTTCCAGCTCCTCCTTTATCAAAATAATCCAGACAACATCCTGGTAAGCCTCTTTTGCACTCTTTCCAAGGCCTCCACGTCCTTCCATTAATTTTGTTCTGTATGCATCCATTCTTTTATTGCCCACCAGTAGTTTTTGATACGCATTTTGTGCCATCCTACTTGCATCTTCTACCAATATGCAGCTCACCTGTACCTGTCACTCCATCTGTTTTAGGGGAGAATTGCATGCTAAAGAAAATGAAGTATTAACTGCAACAAAGGCGGTTGATCAGGAACGGCAAAAAGTGCAGCAGTTACAGAATATGATGGAGAAGGAACAGTTAATTCACAAAGAGCACAAAGAGCAAGAACGGCAGGCTCATCAGGTAAGTAAATAGTAAAATGGCAGGGTAGTGCAGGTTGAGTACCTCTAATCTTAAATGCTTGGGCTGGAAGTGTTTTAGATTTTCTTTTTGGATTTTGCAATATATAATGTGATAGCTTGGGTGCGCCATAATTTCTGACTTAATTGTGTGCTGCCGCTAAGCAGTCTTTGTCTACCCAGAGATAGAAAATAGAGGTAGAAATTTAGAGGTAAAATTTAAAGGAATTCTGTTACTGTGAAGTAACAGCGTGGCAAAAGAGTAAGGAATAATGCTGAGGTTGTATAAGGCATTAGTGAGACTGCAGTTAGAGTACGGTGAGCAGTTTTGGGCCCCTTACCTAACAAACAATATGTTGGCATTGGTGAGGATTCAGAGCAAGTTCACACGAATGATCCCGGGAATGAAAGAATTAATTTATGAAGAACATTTGATAGTTCTGGGCCTGTACTCACTAGAGTTTAAAGAATAGGGTGGGGGGAGGGATCTCATAGAAACCTACTAAATATTGAAAGGCCTAGGTAGAGTGGATGTGGAAAGGATGTTTCCTTTGGTGGGGGAGCTAGGCCACAGACTCAGAATATAAAGACACCTCTTTTAAACAGAGATAAGGAGTCGTTTCTTCAGTTGGAGCTGGTAAACCTGTAGAATTCCTTGACATAGATGGCTCTGGAGGCCAAGTCATTGGGAGGTTCATGGTAACCTGGTATCATGGTATTTTGACACCTCTTAAGGGTGTCAAAGGCTATGGGGAAAAGGCAGGAGAATTGGGTTGAGAGAAATAATAAATCTGCCATGATGGAATGGCAAAGCAGACTTAATGGGCCTAATGGCTTAATTCTATTCCTACGTCTTATGGTCTAACTCTTGGTGTCTTCTAAATCTCAGAAAATGCAGAAGGCTCTGGAGGAACAACGTGCACACAACCACCAATTGTCTGTCGCTTTTGAAGAAAAAAGGGTGGCGAATAGCAACAGCCGCAAAGAAATTGAAGCAAAGTTGTTGAACAATGAATCATTGCTGTTGCAGGAGCGAAGGAAGCTGTTGGAGACTCAGGAACTACTGAAAATGGAGAGGAATCATTTGAAAGAATTGAGTGATTCCTTAGATCATGAGCGTACTCGGTCAGAACAGCTGTATCAGATTGTGAATACCCGTCGTGATGAAACTGCTTCTCAGGAGCACGCCTTTATAAAAGAATTGCAGAGTCAGCTGGAAGAAGAAAGGAAAAGGACTGTTGAACTAGCAGCTATGATTGAAAAAACACAACAGCAAGCTATTTCAGCAAAACACAACTTTGAAGATGAAATCCAACTATCCCGGCAGGAAAATCAAAAGGAGCGGGAAGTCAGCTCCAAGTTGAGATCTAGGCTAGAGTCTGTCCAAACCCAAGTACAGGAGCTCAATCGCCTGCTGGAGTCTGAAAGGCAACACAGCCTTCGGCTGCAGACTGAGCGTGAGAGGCTTCAGGCCAATATTCTCGCAGCCAAAGAGAAAGAGCGAAATAAGGATGATCAAAGAGATCGCGAGAGGAGACAGGAAAGGCAAGAGTTAGCCGACCACGAACACGAACATGAAATGTTGAAAGACAAAATGGTAAGCAGTGGATCATACACCTATACACTTGTTAATGCAGCTATCTATTCAGCCATTTACAGGGTAGCAACTCAGTGAGTAAAAGCTTGCAGACACGGTCAGGGAGTTCAGTTGTTGTTCAGACCAAACAGCAGTATGGGGAAGAAATGTAATCTAAGTGACTTTGACCGCGGTATGATTGTTAGTGCCAGGCGAGATGGTTTGACTGTCACAGAAAATGTTGATCTCATGGGATTTTCATACACAAGTCTCTAAGAGTTTGCTAAGAATGGTGGAAAAAACATCCGGTGAGCAGCAGTTTTGAAGGTGAAAACGGAGAGAGGTCAAAGGAGAATGTCCCAATTGATTCAAGCTGCCATGAAGGTGACAGTAACTTCAATAACCATGCATTTCAGCTGTGCTGTGCAGAAGAGCAGCTCTGAATGCACAGTGTGTCCAATCTTGAAGTGGATGTGTTAAGGCAGAAGAAGACCATGAACATACACTCAGTGGCTACTTTATGAGGTATCTCTTGTACATAATAAAGTGGCCCCTGAGTGTAGGTGGTTGCACAGATGTATTAGGGTCTGTTTTTCTGGTATTTGAACACACAAATGGGTATTTTCAAAGAGAAGTAACATGACTGAAGTGTGTAGAGGCTAGAGATTAGAATAGTTGGGAGAACGCAAGAAGTATCCTATCCAGAATATAATTCCAGATGTAATAAATACAGAAATGAGGGATTTGGCATTTGATGAATTGGAAGAGGGTTGAAGATAGAAACAGAATGAATGTGAATAGAGTGTAGGGTCCAATGCTCAATCAGGAGCTGTAGTTGCAAACATACTTTTTTCAGCTCAAACTGGAGTTAGAACACTTTCATACACAGCTCTCTTAACTCCAGTGTAGTCAGGTAAGTTTTTTGCATTTAATCACTCTGTTTTTAATTAACTCTCCTGAACAGCATGAACTGGAACTAGAACACCAACAGGATCAGCAACGGATTCGAGAATTGCAACAAATCCTTGCTGACTTGGAGGAACAGGAGTGCAAGCTTGTATCTCGTAAGCGGCAGCGAGGAGAGCCCGAAAATAGCCCAGTGAAATGCAGCGTGAATACATCTACCGGCAACACAATAAATGCACAACAGCTCCTCGAGAGCACAAGGCAGCAGTTCCTACAGTTGACTGTCCGACTGAAAGAGTTACTGCGCAGATCGGAACAAAGGTATGTATGTACATGTGGAGAGAAATGTCCATGTGAGCAGAATAAAAACTGCTTTGTAGAGTTATGAAGAGAGTGTAAACCTTTTTATCTGTTAAAACCATGTGCAAAAAAATGAAAACTAAGAAGGTGGTCGTGTTTTAAAATCTGACTAATATTTGAAACCCTGAGTATGTATTTTATAGAAGTACATCATGGTGTAAATAATGGAAATTGGATACTTATTTCTGGTTCAGAATTTCATGCTATTTTGAAAACAGTTGCCAAGAATGAATGGATGAATAATAGTGGTTTTGTCATACTTGATGAATGAATGAGTGATCTTTATTGTCATTATACAATGAAACTGTTTGGCTTCCTCTCAGGCAATTAAATAAAGCAGTAGATAAAAACAAGACAGTAATAGAAAAACAGTATTAAATAGATCAGTAGCAGAAATTAAGTTGCAGCAGCACCAGAATATCACAGTAATGCACAAAGTGCTGTTAGTACAAGTATTTGAGTCCTTGTGTGTGCATGTGTGTACTCACAGTTTCAGTCATTGTTCTGTGGGAGTGGTGTGATGGTAGTAGAAGCCCTGGGGTAGTAGAAGCTGTTCCTCAGTCTATTTGTTCTGGCTTTTAGTGTCCTGAACCTTTTGCTGGATGGCAGCGGGTCAAACAGGGAATGGCCGCGGTGTGTGGTGTCTCTGGTTATGCTGATTGCTTTCCTCCTGAGTCTGCTGGAATAGATAGTGTCCAGTCCTGGGAGCTCCATCCTGACAATTCGCTGGGCCACCTTCACCACGCGATGCAGGTCTTGTTGCTCAGCAGCTGTGCAGCTGGCATACCACACTGTGGCGCTGTTGGTCAGGATGGTTTCAGTTGTGCTTCTGTAGAAGTTAAGCAACAGCTTTTGTGGGGTTTTGACCTGTATCAGCTTTCTGAGAAAGAAGAGTCTTTGTTGTGCGTTTTTTACAAGCAGCGAGGTGTTGGTGGTCCATGTCAGCTGTTTTGACAACATAACTCCAAGGAACTTAAGGTTTTCCACACTTTCCACTACCTCTCCATGTATATGGAGAGGGGTGTGTACTCTGTCCTTTGATCTCCTGAACTCAATGATCATCTCTTTTGTTTTAGAAGTGTTAAGGACCAGGTTGTTGTCTTTACACCACTCCGTCACTTCAAGCCTGTAGGCTGTTTCATCCTCGTCCGAGATCAGGCCAACCACTGTGGTATCATTCGCAAATTTAATTATGGAGTTGGAGGTGTAGATGAGGGTGCAGTCATGTGCGAAGAGCCTTTTCTTTTTGAAACAAACTTGATGGAGTGAACCGTTTTCTGCTAGACTGAACATCAACCCCCTTCTCTGTACCTGACAGTTTTGGGAATATTCAAGATTCAAGATTCAAAAACTTTATTGTCATTCTAACCGTACATCAGCTCTGCAGGGCAGAATGAAACAGCGTTTCCCGGGAGCAGTTCAATCATAACATAACAAACGCAACACTAAATAATAAACATATCCCGCACTTAATAGTTCAAAACACTCAACTTGTGTTAATGTGTCAAAGACAGTTTTGAAGACATTTTATAAAGTTGTACTGGGAATGGAAAGAGCCCTTTTAATCAAATGTATTTATCCCTGCAACTGACCATTGCTCAAAAAGGGTCTATAGGTTTCCCCTGCTATCAGAAGGCAGAGCATTCCTATGAAACTGTTTGTAAGCCAAAGTGTTGTAAAGCGAAGAAGCAATTACCATTAATTTCTATGGGAACAATTTCCCAGACCCAGAGCGTTCCTAGACCCAAAAAATAACCTACCAAATCATACCAAATAACACATAAAACCTAAAATAACACTAACATATAGTAAAAGCAGGAATTACATAAATATACAGTCTATATAAAGTAGAAATATTATATATACGGTGTAGTTTCACTTATCAAAATCGGGAAGACAACGAGCCAAAATTGATTTGGTGAAAAAAATGGGTACGTCCATGCCTACGCACGTACACGCATGTGCACACAACTGCCCGCACAAGGCTTTATGGTCATGGTAGTCTTTCTTGGGGTAAACACGTATAAAGTGGGTGTCTTTTTTTCGTAAAAGCGAAAATCCTGTTTGGTTAGCGAAAATGGGTACTAATGTAGGTCTTTCATATCCGTGAGCTGTTGTAAAGTGAACGTTTGAAAAAACAGGGGCCACCTATATTCTGCTAAATTGTAAATTATGCTAAACTGTGAATTAAAAACACAAAATGCTGGCAGAACTCAGCAGGCCAGACAGCATTTTGTGTTTTTATTTATTTCCAGCATCTGCAGATTCACTCGTGTTGCCTCTAAACTGTGAATTGGTTGTCAGGTAAAATTATTTGACTTTTCTTTACCAAAGAATTATTATAGCTGACCAGCATTTTGTTAGACTGTTCCAAACTAATTCCTCTTTCTTAGGTGTACCAGTTTCTGTACCTCCCCTGGTTCATGTATTTATCTGAAAAAGATCATTTGCTGTGGTAAAATGTTTAATTTCCCTCCAACTTACTGCAAAAACGTCTCTTGGCAGTAGCATGAGGAGCAATTCAATGCCAAATATAGGAAAATACAGCAAATATTGCTGTAACTTTCACTATCTCAGTGGAAATCAAGAGAATAAGAAGTGTTTAACATTAAGTGTTTGAATAAAAATGACAGAAAAACTGGCAGGGAAATCTGCTATTTTAAATTTTACGGACTGCAATTTTAATTTCAGCAGGATATTATCATAGCCTATCTACCCATGTCTCACCTTAAGCTACTAAATTTCAAAAAGTAATGTTTGCCTTGTTTTGAGCAGTGCCTGTTTTCTTTTCAAGGGATATATGGTGGCTGACACTTTTCCCTTCCTTTTCCAGGGGACAGGATGGCCACATAAAGACCGAAGATATAAGAGATCTTTTACAGACTGTAATTGAATCAAACTCTGAATCACAACAGTTCCTTTCAGGAATACAGGTGAGTGAGGTTAAAGGCATACAATTTTAGGAGGTATTAATATGAAATTGGGTGTTGTTAAACATTTGAATGGATTTCTTTGCTTTTTTTCCCAACTAATTTGACAGTACACACTTGAATTAGATCATTATCTTGTGGTCAAATCATTTACCATATAACCATATAACAATTACAGCACGGAAACAGGTAATCTCGACCCTTCTAGTCCGTGCCGATTGCTTACTCACACCTAGTCCCACCAACATACACTCAGCCCATAACCCTCCATGCCTTTCCTGTCCATGTACCTATCCAGTTTCTTTTTTTACACGAATTTTAACTCCAAATGTTTCATGCCACTAAGTTGTAATTGAAGCAAGACCCAGCTTCCCCACTGTCTTATCTTTGCAGTTTTCTTATATTTACAGTTTTCTTTGCACTGCATGCCTAGATCTTTCTGCCAAAACCACATGAATGATACTTTACAAGAAGTACTCTGAAACCCCATTACTTCAAAAAAAAAGCAGTTTTATTGAATGCAGTGCTGCTTAGATAGTTTATTAATAGACTTTGATGAAACCTTTGACATCCAACAAAATGGATAATGATACCAGAACTGCTCAACAAGTCAGACATTATGGTTTTGCTGATAGGTCATTGACTTGGAACTGTCAACAATAATTATCATTTAGGCACAGAGAGGATCTGTATTTACTAACGAGTAGCTTTATTGGCTCAGTTTTCAAGCGTATACATTTACACAAATTAATACCTGTGTGTGCACCGCAAGGTTTCACTGACCCACCATGAACATTCAAAGAAGAGGAAAAAGAAATAGTTTTATGGTGTTGTTTTAAAATACAGGCTTGCAGAAGGAACAAGGAGTCTATGATGGCCAGGCATTCTTCTTGATCTGAGTATAGTCCCCGTGTCTCTGATGTGGAGACATCTACTTCTGCGATTGTTTTTCTCCACAAAGTTGTCACAACAACACACACAAAATGGTGGAGAAACTCAGCAGGCCAGGCTGGAAAGAGAAAACAGTTGACATTTTGGGCCAAGTCCTGTCTGGTGTGCTGAGTTCCTCCAGCATTTTGTGTGTTTTGCTTGGATTTCCAGCATCTACAAAGTTGTCACTGTCTATGCTCCCAAAATTAACCATTCTTATCCTTTTGCTTATCAGATCAATTTGTGTTGTTTCAGTCTTCGTTGCCTCAGGGCCATTTGACTGACCTGTGTCAGTTTCTTATTGGATGTGACAAGCAGTATTATGGCTGTCCTCTCAGCCTCCTGTCTTAGGTGATTTCTTTTGTTTTGTCCGACTTGGGAGGTTTCTTCTGCAAGCCTGTATTTTGCATAATAACACCATAAAACCATAAGATATAGGAGCAGAATTAGGCCATTTGGCCTATCGAGTTAGCTCTTCCATTTCATGGCTGATCCAATTTTCCCCTCAGTCCCAATCTTCTGCCTTCCCTCTGTATCCCTTTAAATCATGGCTAATTAAGGATCTTGTCAACCTCTGCCTTAAGTATTCATAAGGACTTGGCCTCCACAGCTGCCCATGGCACAGAATTCCACAGATTCACCAACTTTTGGCTAAAGAAATTCCTTCTCATCTCTGTTCTAGAATGATATCCCTTTATTCTGAGGCTGTGTTCTCTTGTCTTAGACTCTTCCACCCCAGGAAACATCCTTTCTACATCCACTCTATCAAGGCCTTTCACCAGTGAGTAGGTTTCAATGAGGTCACCCTTCATTTTTCTGAATTCTAGTGAATACAGGCTCAGAGCCATCAAACATTCTTTATATGACAAGCTTTTCAATCCTGCAATAATTTTCGTGAGTGTCCTTTGAACCCTCTCCAGTTTCAACACATCCTTTCTAAGAGAAAGGGCCCAAACCTGCTCACAGTACCCCAAGTGAAGCCTCACCAGTGCTTTATATTATTTCAACATTACATCCTTGCCTTTATATTCTAGTCCTCTTGAAATGAATGCCAACATCACATTTGCCTTCCTCACCACAGACTCAACCAGCAAATTAACCTTTAGGGAATCCTGCACAAGGACACCCAAGTCCCTTTACAGCTCAGATTTTAGTATTTCCTCTCTATTTAGAAAATAGTCAACTCTTTTGACAGAGGTAAAGTAAGAGAGTAAAACAAATAATGTAAGAGAAGATTGTAAGATGTATAAGTAGAAAAGATTAGTATAAGTAAATGATGCTCACTGAAATGATACGTTTGGGGAATTACAAGTAGAGAAAAGGCAATAATTTAAAATAGTCTTTGATAGATGTTCTGGGTCAAAGACACTTAAAACATCCCAATAGTAATAATAATAAAGGGGCTATAGTGAGAGAGGAACTTAAATGTATGATAAAATATATCAGGCAAGCTAATGGGACTGGAAGCCAATAAGTTGGCCTACATCCTAGAGTCATTAAAAGAAGTAACTGCTGAATAGTTGTAATCTACTAAAAAAAGGATATATTTTCACAGTGGTTCAAAGATTTACAAAACTACAAATGTAATGCAGCTTTTCAAGAAAAAGAGACTGAATTTGGACCTTATTACATGAAATGATAAGCTAATTATGTGACTAATCGCAAGCTGGTTACCACATTCAGAACAACATAATACAGTACTTAGAGATATTTCTGATTGATTGCAGATAACTTCATTTTCTATTTTGTCTTGAGTTGCCTACTTGTTGCTTTGTTACTTGTGATCGCTAGTACCTGCGGTTGAGTGCTTATTCAGATCTTCATTTCTTTCATGATTTGATGTTTGAACCTTGGTGTTCAGGGCAAAAGCATAAACTAGGTTATTTAGATCTGAATGTTACTATTGAAAATATCTATAGCCATACTCATTCCATAATGATGAAAAAACAGCACTATCTGTTACAGCATAACCATTGAACAATCCTATTTTTAAAGTTGATGTGTAACATGGTGTTCTAGGAGAAGCCAGTGGACAATGCAAATTCTGTACTGAATTTTGAAAGGCAATGTTGGATGAAGGAAAGAAACCAGCTGCAGAATGCCTTGAAAGAAGCTGAATCAGAACTGGCTAGAGTGATGGCAGAGATTGAAAATAGACCTCTGCGACATGACCTTGTTGACTCCTCCAATTTGAAGGTTGGTATCAAGGGGATTTGAATCAACACCTCTGCACTTATAGAGCTACCTTGATAGATACTTTATTGATCCCAAAGGAAATTGCAGTGACACTATAGCATTACAAGTGCACACATATAAATATTAAAGTAGAAAGAATAAAAAATAAGTTATTACAAACGGTCTAACAGGAAGGGGTCATATAATGAGTTACCCTCGGCTATTAGGCTCTATAATGAGTCAACCCCAGCTGTAGGTTGACTCATTATAGAGCCTGATAGCCAAGGATAAGAACGACCTCATATAGCTGTCTTTGGAGCAGCGCAGTCCATTACTAAAAGAGTTCCTCTGTTCAGCCAAGGTGGCATGCAGAGGGTGAGGAACATTGTCCAGAATTGCCAGAATTTTCCGTAGGGTCCTTTATTCTACCACATCCTCCAGTGTGTTTAGTTTGACTCCTATAACAGAGCCAGCCTTTCTAATCAATTTATTGAGCCTGTAGGCATCACCTGTGTTGATGCCAGTGCCCCAGCACACTATCGCATAGAAGACTGTACAGGTGACAACAGACTGGTAGAACATGTGAAGGGGAGGCCTGCGTACTCCAAAGGATCTCTGCCTCCTCAGGAAGTAAAGGTGACTCTGGCCCTTCTTACACACAGGCTCTGCATTGGTGCTCCACTCAAGCCTGTCATCTCGGTGCACCCCCAGGGACTTGTGGGTCCTCGCCTTCAATAGTAACAGGCTTAGTCTTCCTAAAGTCCATCACCATCTCCTGTGTCTTACTAATGTTGAGCTGCGGATGATTCAACTTGCACCATTTGACAGAGTTCTCACCAGGGCCCAGTATTCATCCACCCGTCCTCTCTTTATACACTGAACTATGGCTGAGTCATCAGAGAATTTCTGCAGATGTCATGACTCAGTGTTGTATCTAAAGTCTGAGATATACAGGGTAAACAGGAAGGGATGCAATACAGTCCCCTATGGGTCCCCAGTGCTGTTTATAGCCATGTCTGACACAGCCTTGAGGCCACACAAACTGTGGTCTGCCAGCATGAGTACATAGTGTGTATTATCACATCCTCCAAGACAAGATAACTAAGGGAAATGTTAAGATTGTTCCCCAATATTTGTGTCATGTTGGGGTTGCGTAGTACCTAATATTTTTGCATTTTGGACAAATTCTAAAACATACAAAGGCAGAAGCCTGACCAAATGTTTCAATAAGTTTGAGAAATTTGAGGTATTTGTTTCTTTGCATGAAACTATACTTCCTTTCCCAATGTTGGCCAAAAATTGCTTTAAGATAATGTTATGGAGATCGGTGACCTGTAGTTTTCCCAAAGATCAGGGCTGGGATCTCTGTTGTTTGTAATGTGTTTTAATGATTTGGATGAAAATGTACTGGTCTGATTAATAAGTTTGCAGATGACACAAAAATTGATAGAATTACATATAGGAAGGAAGATTGACAAAGGATGCAGCAGAATATAACTTGATTGGAAATAGGAGAATGTCAGATGGAATTTAATCTAGACAAGTGTAAGGTGGTCCTTTTTGGGAGGTCAAATGCAAGAGGAAAGTATACAGTAAATGGCAGGATCCTGAGGAGCATTGGTGCATAGGAATCTTAGTATGCAAGTTTATAATTCCCTGATAGTAACTTGAGTGGTAAAAATGGAGAACAGCATGCTAACTTTCATCGGTCAGGGCACTGAATATAAAAAAATTGACTAGTCACGTTGTAGTTGTATAAAGCTTTGGTTTGTCCACATTTGGAGTAATGTGTGCAGCTTGGTTGTTGCAGGAAGGATATATGCAGGACGCATCTATAAAGAGGGGTTAGACATACTTGGATTGTTTCTCCAGGAACATCAGAGCCTGATGAAAGTTTATAAAATTATGATAGGCATAGAGTAGAAGGTCAGAGTTTTCTCCCAGGGTGGAAATATCAAATACAAAAGGGAATTGGGCGAAGGTGATTTTGCCTGGAATATGTTTGGTAAATGGAGGTGGTAGAGGTGATATTGTAGCAACATTTAAAGAGCATTTACTTAGATAAATGAACAGTCAGGAGCCAGAGGGACGTGGACCTTGTGCAGGCAGATGTAATTAGTTCAGAGTGGCACCATTGTTGGTAGATACGGTAGGCTGAAGGGCCTGTTCCTGTGCATTACTAACTAATATGTTAGTTTGCTGGCATGTGAAGAGTCATGAGTCTCCTGCTCTCCAGAAACGTGCTTCTCGGATTCTAGATTATTTCTGCTAAGTCATCTCTTGAGATTACTTTGGGATGAGCTATCAAAAAAAAAGCAACTAAGCTTTTGAGAGTGGGGTGGAGGCATACTTACTAATCCACCTATCAACTTTTGATTTTGTTGACCTGAGTACTAGCACAGCATGGTTAGCATGTCAGTATTACAGCACCAGCATCCCGTGTTCAATTCCAGCTCCTGTCCCCATGACATAGGGGTTTTCTCTGAATGGACTCACATTCCAAAGACGTGCAAGTTAGTAGGTTAATCAGTCGCATGTGTAATTGGGCGATGCGGGCTCATTGGGCCTGTAGCACAGAATTAGATGCATCATTTCAGGTTGACTAACAGTGACAAACCCAACCTTAAAGGAAACTTGGAAGAGGTGCACTAACAAGGCAGCTTCTTGGAATAACATAACCTAGGCAACAGTGAATAATGTATAGAGGAAATCATAATCAGACTACAACCCCCATGGGTTAACAAATCCAAGGAATCTGTGTCAAGTTAGACAATGAATCTTGGATCCGATGAGGTAGAGCAGGACGTCATTGAAGAGTGACTGGATTTGTCAAGTGAAGAGCTCACTAATGGAGATCTGCTCAGACCGAGGAACAGAGATCACAGGAAGAGAAAGAAACTGTCAACGCATTACCGAAGGAGCTCACAACGCAGCAGCTTTCCAGGGCATTATGTCACATGGAAAAAATCAAAAACAGGAATTCGAGAACCAACTTTTTTTTACATATACGTTTACATGTATTAGGAAATTGCTGAGGTGTGTTGGCACTACATCAAAAATGACAACACTCAGTTGACACAGAATAAAGAATTATATAAAAATAAAGTTAGAAGTATAGATATGGAATAAAATGTACATAAATACATAACACTATAACATACTTACAATGTAAGCAGTATTATTAAAAGTGGTTTAAAGTGTTTACTATGCAGTGATGGAGGTAATAGATAGAGGGGGTGGGGGAACTAACTTGAATGGTTGATCAGACTAACTGCCTGGGGAAAAAACTTTTAAGACAGTTTGAGCCTAACATAGCGAGCAGCATTAGATGTGATTACTGGATGGAAGAGAGGTTGACAAAGTGATGTTGGGCAGAGAGAGAGAGCATGTGTTGGGAGCAGAGTAAAGTGGATAGAGATACATCTTGTATGTTTCACATGATACCTTGAAAGAGCAGAAAATACTTTGTTTTGATTTTAGAATTAGTTGTTCATAAAATGATATTTGATTATTTTAAATACTCATGAGGTATTTTAAGTGCGCAGGATTTTATTGTTTGAGTTGAGCACCGAAAACACTTTTCACACTGAATTTATGAATGCTTCACAAGTTACTTTACCCATCATGTCAAATGAGGGAGATGTATAGTGCTCCTTAAAGCATAATGTTATTGATGATTTTTGCTCTTGAGCTGTAGACATGAAATGTTAAGTTTTCTGTGTTTATATGCAGATGCAGCGACTTTACGGCAAGTACCTCCGGGCGGAAAGCTTTAGGAAGGCCTTGGTGTACCAGAAGAAGTACCTCTTGCTGCTTTTGGGAGGATTCCAGGAATGTGAACAGGCAACACTGTGTTTAATTGCACGTATGGGAGTGTACCCTTCTCCTACAGACCTCCACATGCCCAAACGGCATTCCCGTCCATTAACAAAATTCCGCTCCACCATTAGAGTGGTGATCGCAATTTGCAGGTATGAATTCTCTTTAAACTTAATGATAAAACTGGTTTAATTGCTTTCTCAGGAGCGGCTGTTTTGAGTAAATTTCTCTTGAGACATTTGCTTGGTGCCTTTCAGTTCTAAGACCATAAGACATTGCAGCAGAAATAGGCCATTTGGCCCATCGAGCCTGCTCTGCCATTCCATCATTGGCTGATTTATTATCACTCCCAACCCCAGTTTTCCAGCCACCTTCCCATAACCTTCGACACCCTTACTAATCAGAACCTTTTTTCCCAGACTGAGGCTTAATATTACTGGCATATGTCGTGAAATTTATTGCTTTGTGGCAGCAATACATTCCAGTACCTAACAATAAAACGCATCCAGGTCATGCTCTCTTCTTGATACCACCAGCAGGTAGTAGGTACAAGAGTCTGAAGACACATTGTCAACCTTTTAGGAACAGCTTTTCCCTCCACCATCAGATTCCTAAGGGGTCCATTAACACTATCTCCCTATCCCTGTTCTGCGCTGTTTATTTTCTTAATTATTGCAACTTCATAGTATTTTATGTACTGCTGCCACTGGGCAGCAATTGTCACAGCAAATCTCCAAGATAATAAACCTGATTGTGTTTAAAGATTAATTTACTTGGCATCAGCTGTGTAGTACAATCTGAACAGCTGTTTGATGATACCTTGTGTTACTGATGTAAACAGTTTGATTTTTAAAGCTCCGTTGGCTGAAGGCAGCATAGGTCTTGCTCGTGAAGGATAGATTGTTTAGTAAGATAGTTTGAAAATAAATCTTTGTTACTAGCACTAGAGTAGATGCTGTATAGATTACTCAGCAGGTAAACAGTGTGTTTGATTTAATTTTTATGTGAGGTTTGGCCCAACTTTGTTCAGTACTGTTAATGTCCCAATCTGTACCTCTTCAGGCTGAAATTCCTGGTGAAAAAGTGGCAGAAAGCAACAAGGAAAGGTCTGTACTCTGCATCAACAGCGAACGGTGTTGGAGGTGGTCAAGGTACGACTGGAAATAATTGTTTTCATTTCTCCAAATGTATACCTGTGAAGATAAAATAATACCTGGGTAATTTTAATGTATATTTAAATAGCCTGTAGCATTTTTAGTTGTAATGATAAGATTTATAAAAGGAACTGTGGAAGCATTTGAAATTTTATCTTAAAATAATGTAACTTATTAAGGATGTAAGTTGTGGAATGAATACAAACTGCTCAATAGACCCATTTCAGTCCAAACACCCCTCATAAGATCCTAATCTGAAGAAAAAAAGACCTGACATCCATCTCAATATGAAGTTAGCAAAATAAAGACGAACCTTTATTCTCAGAGTTGTAGCTGGCAGCATTGGGACGCAAAATTTGTTTTGTGGCAGCAGTACAGTGCAATGCATAAAAATAATATATAAATCACAATAAGAAACGTAAACACGAGATCCTGCAGATGCTGGAAATCGAATGCAACGCACACAAAATGCTGGCAAAACTCAGCAGGTCAGGCAGCATCTGTGGAAATGAAAGACAGCCGATGTTTTAGGCTGAGACCCTTCATCAGAACTCCAGTTATACATGTTAACATACGTACATGTATGTATATATAGTAGTGTAAGAAGAGTCAAAAATAACAAGCTAGTGTTAATGGGTTAGTTAATAGTCTATTTAGAAATATGGTGGAGGGGAAGAACTGTAAGCAGTTTAGATTATAGTATTATTTTAGAACATAGAACAGCATAACACAGGAACAGGCCTGTCAGCCTACAGTGATCTGCCAAACTAGTTAAACTATTGATTAAATATCTAATTAAATTAATTTCTTCTGCTCACATAACTTCAATAGCCCTCCATTCTCTGCACACTCTGATACTTATCTAAGAGCCTCTTAAATGCTTCAATCATATCCGCCTACAGTCCCACCTCTGGCAGCACATTCCCATATATATTATATATTTGATATATATATAGATTATATATTATATAAATATATATATTGTATTAAATAATTTTATATATATTATATATAGGAAGTTATTTCATTTTTATATGTATAGAAATAACTTGCCCTGCACATCTTTGATTTTACCACCTCCCACAAAACTTAAATGCTTAAGTGTGGTTTCTCTGGTATTAAATATTCCCCCTATCTGTGCCTCTCATAATCTTATAAACCTTTATCAGGTCCCTCCTCTGTTATAAGAAGAGGTCTCTCCTACCTGTCCTCCTCCCCTTAAGACAGTGGATCAAATTAGGTCATTCGGCCCTTTGCATGTGCTCTTGACATTCCATCATGATTGATTTATTATTTTCTGCCTTCTTCCCGCAACCTTTGACATTCTTACTAATCAAGGATGGTTCAACCTTTGTTTTAAATTCATCTAATGACTTAAACTCCATGGCCATCCGTAGCAGAGTTCCAGAGGTTGGGTAAAAAAAATTCCTCCTTATCTCTGTTCTGAAGGCTCGCCCTTGTATTCTAAGGCTGTGCCCTCCTGGACTCCCTCATTATAGGAAACATCTGCTCCACATCCCATCTATCTAGGCCTTTCAGTATTGAATAGATTTCAATAAGATCCCACCTCATTCTTCTAAACTTCAGCAAAGGGAGGCCCAGAGTCATTGAGCACATCAAACACACCTCATATGTTAACCCTTTCATTCTCTGAAGCTCCTCTGTACCCTCTCCAATGCAGCATATCATTTCTTAAATAAGGAGCCCAAAACTGCCTACAATATTCTGTGCAGTCTGTCTTATAAAGCCTTAGCTTATGGAGAAATGGACAGCCCTGCATCTTATTTTCTGCCTGTACTGTACTTTCTCTGAAAATATTATTTTGCATTATGCTAATGCCTTCCCTTCTACTACCTGAATCTTCTCCAAGGATCATCACCTTGTTGTGGAGAGGCTAGTGAGATCCTGAGTGCAATGCCATCTGGACTTTCGCCATCTGGCGCTTAGCTTCTAGTAAAGTCATCCGTGGCGGTGAGGTTCCAGACAGAGAGAGATCCAGCCGAGACCTCAGCAGTAGAGCTGGTGGAAGACAATGACACATCACAATGGCAGTGAAGGGTCTCCAGCCATCTTGCATTCCATGCTGCTGGACCCTGACCCTGATCTGTCAAGGACCACGTTTGTGCAAGAGCCTCCCCACATTAAACAAAGTCACACTCAGGCATTCTCCATTAAGGGAATAACTCCTAGGAGAATATCATACTCGACTCGACTTCCTACCTCAGTGCACTGATGTGATAAAATTACCTGTATGGATGGCATACAAAATAAAGCTTTTCACTGTGCCTCAGTACATGTGACAATGTTAAACCAACTGACCAAAGCTTTGCCCATTTGAAAGGCTGATTTGATAACTCTGTGATGGCTCTACAGTTTGAAAAGGAGTTGGCTAAGTCTTGCTGGTATTCAATTTGCTGAGATACCCAGCACTATTCTCCCTCACAAACGAGAGAAAATCTGCAGATACTGGAAATCCAAGCAATACCCACAAAATTCTGGAGGAACTCGGCAGGCCAGGGAGTATCAATGGAAAAGAGTAGAGCTAATGTTTCGGGTCGTGGCCCTTCAATGGGACTGCAATTCTCCCTCCTTTGATTTGACATGAACAATGCATTTCACTGTATGTTTTGACATACATGTGACAAGTAAAGGTAATCTTAATTGACTTAACCTTAATCTTAATTTAGTTTTGCCATTCATATCAGACCTGGAGCACCTTGTTGATCTCATTGGGGGTTCTAGACAAAGCCTAGAGAAAGAAGTAAACTAGAGCAAAATAATTAAAAATAATGTTTCCAATTATTGCTCAGTGCTCATTTTTTGTTTTTTAGCATTTAAAATGTTAATTATTTACCTTGACAGAAAACAAAGCTCTGGTCCCTGCTTTGTTAGCTGTCCAAGTTTCTCTGTGTTCTTTATTGGGTCATCTGCAAAGCTGATGTAGATGACCCTGTACATTCGACCCAGGTTTGCCCATTAAACACATGGACTGCGCCCAACAAGATCTGGTCCAATATGAGACTCTGAATCAAAAACCCTAATAAATTTGTTATTTTTCCCTGTCTAAAGAATCTGTGCAGCATTCTTGTTCTGAAATAAAATGGTACCCATCTTAAAATAACATGAGTGTTGGATATAAAAAGACTAAATTAATCCTGATCTAGGTGACTTCTCTCAGTTCTTGGAAAAAAAGTCAAGAAGCAGTGGAGGAAAGCTTTTCTGATTGTTTTCAGCACATGAAAATAAACCACATAGAACATTTTTTATATTCTTTGAATAATGCACCTGATCTCAGTTTACATCTTTTGGGATAGTTGAATTTTATTCTGTGCCTCAAATATTTGGGTAATGATTTATGAATTCTTTAAGGGTGAATTTCCAAATGGCTGTGGCATGGGGATTGCCTATATTCTGTACAAGCAAGCACATTTTAAGGGGCACAAGATGACCAGATATGGGAAGGCATCTGTCTTATCAAGCAACTGACCTTGGTAACTCAGAATTTTCTTTTTCTATTTCCAGCTCCAGCCGCTAAAACTGAAGTCCTCCGGCAACAGCAATCAATATTGACTCACATTACAAACTCACCACCAACCAAGGATAATGTATCTGCTCGCAGACTTAATAACGCCAGTCACCAATCACCAAAGTCTTCCTATCGACTGCAGAATAGGTGAGATGGATTATCAAGCTGGAAAATCAAATCTGTTGTAACGTGTAGACCTGAATCTAGGCACACAAGGGACTTTTTCAGTGATAAGCACATTAATTCTTTGTTGCCAGTCATGATCCATTCTGATCCTAAGGATCTTGACTGGTCTAAGACTCTCACAGTCACAGCTAACTCGATGAAGTCTTCCTTTCACAAGATCTCATTAATCATTTGGCTCGTGCCCTATGTTAATGCAGTTTGATTGGAAATAAGCAGGGTTGGAAAACACCAGTGCTATTAAGATGTTTGCAGCACAAAGCTGAGTCATCAACCCATTTCTTCCTTTTTAAATATTCACAATTATGTCATTAAAATAAATTAAATGTGAAATGGTTTCATAGTTGGTCTTCACCACTATTTCAGCATGCTTTTATTTTTGTTTTGCTTTTGATGTTGTTGGAGAGGAGAGGAGGATATTTAGTTAATGCACCAACCAAATTAGGACAAAGTATACACATTGCTGATTGAAATATTGTAACTTTGCATTATTTAAGAGAAGCAAAGAATGTGTGAGGAATTATTTACAGTGGTTGAGTTGGAAGATGCATCTTCCCCTTTGAAATTGTCTAGACTAACCAGGCTGTACAAGCATATGGATCCATGTCAGTGCCAGTACTGGTAGATGAAGTGGTGAAGGTGATGTACAGGATAATTGTTAGGGCATAGAATATAGATGTGACACAGACGTGGTAGGAAAATGAACCCAAGTGTAGGACTCCGACGTGGAGGCGGGATCAGGAGGCAGAATCTCCATAGCAAGTGTAGAATTGGGACTAGGCTGAGTCAGGACCTGGGAGACTTGGTTTACAGAGATACAGGGTTGAAGACTTGGAGCAAGATTCCTGTCTCTCTGAGAGTCGACCAATAATCTGGCAAAGGCTGACCGGAGCTGTCGGAGTCTTATCCTCTGGTGGCTAATGGAAACCAGGTGCTGGTGATTGAGAGAAATTGGGAAAGATTGGGAATCAAGTGTGGGGATTAAGGACCAATTAGGGAGGAAAGGGAAAAGGTGGAAAATGCCAGCCAGGACCATGTCAATAGAAGCAGGAAAGATACGGTACAACTTTGTAAAACTTTAACTCAGGCCACAACTGTACAATCCTGATTGCATACTATAGAAACAATGTGATTATGCTGAAGAGGATGTTCTGAAGAAACTCACCAGGTTGTTGCCTGGCATGGAATAATTCCATTATCAGGAGAAACTGGGTTTGTTTTCCTTGGAGCATAGGAAGTTTAAGAGACTACCTGATTCAAAATTATGAGATGGGGTTAACAGTCACTGGCTAAAACTCAAGGACTTAGGTCATGTCACGAAGTGAAGTGTTTAGAGAAAATCCCTACAATTACAGAGGTGTTTTCAGTCTTCTGCTATAAAGGCAAATAATGAAGTATCTGACATTTCATCATTTCCTTTAAATTTCTTGATCTAATTTTCTAAGTTACCAATGCTGAAGTTAGCCTTTCCCTTAATATATACCCACAGAATTTAATACTGTCAGTTTCTATATTTTTTATATTAGCTTGCTCTCTTAATCTGCTTTTGTTCTGCCCTGCCCATTGGAGTCTAGATTCTGGGAAATACCATTGACATTGAGTCAGCCACTTTGCCAATAGAATTGACAGTTTTTTGAGCCTTTCCAGTGCTTTGAAGTGCTGGCTGTCAATCTACCACCTTTAGTCCACTGCTTCAATGCCCAAGAATGGAAAAGTCTGCAAGAAGTGGTGGATACAGTCCAGTCTATCACATAAATAACCTCCCCACCATTGAGCATATCTGCAGGGAACTCTGCCACATTAAAGCAGCATCCATCATCAAGATCACCCACCATAACAAGCTATACTCTCTTTTCGCTGCTGCCATCTGGAGCCTTCGGTCCCACACCACCAGTTTAAAACAACTACTACCCTTCAACCACTAGGCTCCTGTACCAGCGCGGATAACTTCACTCACCTCAACACTGAACTGATTCCACAACCTGTGGACTCACTCTCAAGAACTCAATTATGCATTTTCTCAGCATTATCTATTTATTTACTTGTTTGTTACCTTTTTTTGTTGTACTTGCACAGCTTGTCTTTTGCACATTGGTTGCTTGTCAGTCTTTGCGTGTAGCTTTTCATGGCTCTATTGTATTTCTTTGTTCTGCTCGGAATGCCTGCAAGAAAATGAATTTCAGGGTAGTATGTGGTGACATGTATGTAATTTGATGATAAACGTTTAATTTGAACCCAGCTGACCAGGAGCTTTGTACATTTTTGCACTATAAATTAAATGGAAGGTGAGAATACAATGTGCAAGGTGATAGTGACAGCTGCCCTTTATTTGTTACACAGATCATATTTCTCATTTGGAGGAGGGCAGGACCAGTCAGTCCTTTCAAGCAATCAAGATCCGGAATGCTCACTCACTGAATATATTCAGAGGCTTGAGGCAATCCAGCAACGACTTGGAGGTATGTAAACTGTCACATGCTCTTCTCAGACCAGCCCTTTGGTTTGACGATAACTTGCCTTCACTCCACTTCTGTATGTTCCAGAGTGACTGACAATGCTGATGTGAGTTCAGCAGGCTGCCGTAGCTGGGTTAGAAGATGTTTGACAAATACCGTGCAATGCCATTTACATTGGGTTTCTGTCTGTTCCTGAAACATGGACTTGATGGCCTTAGTGCCTTCCGGAATAGTTCCTGTCTTTTGTTGGGCCATGGTTTCCCACAAGATGACAGGGGTGTTTTGTTTTAGAATAGCCATGCTGCCTCCCAGAATAGTTTTTTGGGAATACGTTGTAAGGCGCCAAATGAGTTCAATGCCAGTCGTGATGGCCTAGTCAAAGTTCAAAGTAAAGTTTATTATCAAAGTACATGTATGTCACCGTATACAACCCTGAGATTCATTTTCTTGTGGGCATACTCAGCAAATCTATAGAGTAGTAACTATAATAGGATCAATGAAAGATCATCCAGAGTGCAGAAGACAACAAACTGTGCAAATGCAGATATAAATAAATAGCAGTAAATAAGGTGAACATGAGATGAAGAGACCTTGAAAGTGCATTCACTGGTTGTGGGAAATTTCAATGGGGCAAGTGAAGTTGAGTGTCATTATCCCCTTTTGTTCAAGAGCTTGATGGTTGAGGGGTAGTAACTGTTCTCGAACCTGGTGGTGTGAGTCCTGAGGCTCCTGTACTACCTTCCTGATGGCAGCAGCGAGAAGACAGCACGACCTGGGTGGTAGCGGTCCCTGATGTTAAGTGCTGCTTTCCTACAAAAGCATTTCATGTAGATGTGCTCAAAGATTGGAAGGGCTTTACCCGTGATGTAATGGGTCGAATCCACATTTTCTGTTTAAAAGCATTGGTGTTTCCATACAAGGCTATGATGCAGCCAGTCAGTATACTCTCCACTACACGTCTATAGAAGTTAGTCTGTTTATCTATTAGCGTATTTGGAGGGTTTTGTGTAAAGAATGTTGATGTATACTCCACTCCTAATATTTTCCTCCTTTTTGATTGATTTCTCCCTCCTTTTGAGGTTACTGACTCTTGCAGATACATTAGTGGTGTTCAAGAGGCATTTAGATAACCGCATGGACATGCAGGGAATCGCCGTGTGTGCAGAAGGGATTTGTTTATTTGACACCAATTAGATTGAAGGGCCTGTTCTTGTGCTGGATTCTTCAAATTTCTGAGTCACCATTCTGCATGAACAAGCCAAAACATTTAGAGTGTTTGAGATCATTGCTTTCTTGTTTTTGTTGATGTGCACGTGGTTTGTTGACAAACTCAAGGCATCAGTTGTTGAGGCACTGTCTAGGAGATGGGAGAGATCTGTTGGGTAGAAATGTGGAATGCTGGACGGCATCCTTCCCCTTGTATTTTGAGTCCATTTCACCTCTTACAGGCTTTCTCCATAACAGTATTTGACTTCTATCAGTCTGTATCCTTAAAGTTCACATTGGATTGTTACTGGAACCCGTCTCATTTTGTACAACTGTTATTTTCATTCCTAGGAACATCTCCGGGAACATCCCGACGTAGAAGCAGCATGAAATAAGAGGATCCTATAAGGACACAAAACTGCTCCTTTACGACTTTAAAAAAATATGGTTTAAGTATGTGTATCTATATTGATCCTCATTGTGATCAAGGGATAATTAAATGTATACAGCCACATCTGCACATTGTCCAAGCACAGGAGAATTTTGTATTTAAAGTAAGATGAAGAATCCCGCAGTGTTTGCTAATAAATTGGAAATTTATGTCTCCTTATGTTGGAAAAGTTATTATCCAATCAGGCTGGGTGAGTTTGTATTCACCATTGAATTGTATGTTGTTGTGCATGGTGGTTTGAATGTGTGGTTTCATGTGTGTACATATGCTTGCTTGTTAGAAGAACGATAGTCAACAACTTCGAGCTTTTTATCCCAATGGCTTGTGTGCCATTGTCAATATCTCCATGTAGAAAACAAGATTTTTTAAAAAGGTTATTTTTGTAAATGTTGGCTTTTGTTCTTTGCATAAAAATAAAGTTTACATTGGTATTTGTGAAAAATGTGTTCTCTTTGTATTCATGTATTTGTACATATTAAATCATTCAGTAACTTGGAAACTCCTACTATGAAATGTTTTACTCTTCTAGGATTCTCAGCTTAAACATTAAAACTACCTTTTATATTCATGTACCTAATAAAGTGGCCACTGAGCGTATGTTCATGGTCTTCTGCTGCTGTAGCCCATCCACTTCAAGGTTCGAAGTGTTGTGTTCAGAGATGCTGCTCTGCACACCATTGTTGTGATGTGGTTATTTGAGTTACTGTCACCTTCCTGTAACCTTGAACCAGTCTGGCCATTCTCCTCTGACTTCTCACAGAGCGTTTTTGTCCACAGAACTACCACTTGCTGGATATTTTTTGTTTTTCTCACCACCCTCTAAACTCTAGAGAACTTCGTGCATGAAAATCCCAGGAGTTTAGCAGTTTCTGAGATGCTTAAACCACATTGTCTGGCATCAACAATCATTGAACGGTCAGTCACTTCGATCACAGTTCTTCCCCATTCTGTACAACAACTGAACCTCTTGACAATGCCTGCATGCTTTTATGCATTGATTTGCTGCCACATTTGTGGCTGATTAGATATTTACATTAACAAACCAGTATATGTAATAAAGAGACCACTGAGTGAATAGCTCCAATCTTCAGCCATATGAGGAGTCAGCTGTGCCTCCGTGCATAGCAATTTGCTCTCTGATCTCCAGGGTGATCAGGGCAAAGTCCTACAGCCATTACCTTGCAAACTCTTGCCTGATAGTTGTATTGTCTGCTGAAATCTGAATTCCAGAATGCTAGTGTTTTGATTGATCACTCTGAGCAAAATGAAAGTGCACTTCCTGCTTCCTCACTTTAAGTGGCTGTTCCCTGGTTCTTCTCTGCTATGTCATCTGTAACTGTCCATCCACAGGTCCTTCTTAACTATCCTTGCCGGCACTTTGCTGAGCAACACTGCCAATCCTATTCTTCCATTTTCCCCTACAGTCAACAATTTAAACAATTTAACCTCACCCTTACAAAATTATGTTTTGAAAGCTGATTGTTCCAGAGATTTTAAACTATTTTGAAACAAGTTTTTGTTGTATCTTTGAGCCTATTCTGGCATTGGCCATTCATTAACAGGACTAAGTTATGAAATTCACTACGCAACTTGTAATTATTCGCAGCTCACACTTTATTGCCTCTGCACAATCAACAACGTAACTATTCTACTGTTCCCTCTGTAACAATATTCACTCAGACCACTTTTCCAATTTATAATGTTTTCCACATTTTCCAATGTTCCTTAGATTCAGGATCAGTTCCTGAAGATTGGAGAGTGGCTAATGTTGTCCCACTTTTCAAGAAAGGAGGGAAGGAGAAAACGGAGAACTATCGCCCTGTTAGCCTAACGTCAGTCGTGGGGAAGATGCTTGAGTCCATTATTAAGGATGAAATAGTGGCACATCTAGATGGCAGAAATAGGATTAGGCCGAGCCAGCATGGATTTACCAAGGGCAAATCATGCTTGACTAATCTGTTGGAGTTTTTTGAGGGTGTAACAAGGATGTTAGACGAGGGTAAGCCAGTAGATGTTGTGTACCTAGATTTTCAGAAGGCATTCGATAAGGTGCCACATAGGAGATTGGTGAGTAAAATCAGAGCTCATGGCATTGGGGGCAGGGTTTCAACATGGATAGAAAACTGGTTGGCAGATAGAAAGCAAAGGGTAGCAGTGAATGGGTGTTTCTCAGACTGGCTGGAGGTGACTAGTGGGGTACCACAGGGCTCTGTATTGGGACCACAGCTCTTTACGATTTATGTCAATGATTTAGATGAGGGCATTGAAAACTATATCAGCAAGTTTGCTGACGATACTAAACTGGGTGGCAGTGTGACATGCGAAGAGGACGTTAGGAGAATACAGGGAGACTTGGATAGGCTGGGTGAGTGGGCAGATACTTGGCAGATGTCATTCAATGTGAATAAATGTGAAGTTATCCACTTTGGAAGCTGCTACAAGAGGGCAGAGTATTGTCTGAACGGTGTCGAGTTAGGTAAGGGAGAAATGCAAAGAGACCTAGGAGTCCTAGTTCACCAGCCAATGAAGGTGAAGGAGCAAGTGCAACAGGCAGTGAAGAGGGCAAATGGAATGTTGGCCTTTGTTACAAGGGGAATTGAATACAAGAGCAAGGATGTTCTTTTGCATTTGTACAGGGCCCTGGTGAGACCACACCTGGAATATTGTGTACAGTTTTGGTCTCCAGGTTTAAGGAAGGACATTCTGGCAATTGAGGAAGTGCAGCGTAGATTCACTAGGTTGATTCCTGGGATGGCAGGGCTGTCTTACGCAGAGAGATTGAAGAGATTGGGCTTGTACACGCTGGAATTGAGGAGATTGAGAGGGGATCTGATTGAAACGTTTAAGATAATTAAAGGATTTGATAGGATTGAGGCAGGAAATATGTTCCAGATGTTGGGAGAGTCCAGTACCAGAGGGCATGGATTGAGAATAAGAGGTCAGTTATTTAAAACAGAGTTGAGGAAGAACAACTTCTCCCAGAGAGTTGTGGAGGTGTGGAATGCACTGCCTCGGTGGAGGCCAATTCTCTGGATGCTTTCAAGAAGGAGCTGGATAGATATCTGATGGATATGGGAATCAAGGGATATGGGGACAAGGCAGGGACTGGGTATTGATAGTGAATGATCAGCCATGATCTCAGAATGGCGGTGCAGACTCGAGGGGCCGAATGGTCTACTTCTGCACCTATTGTCTATAACACTGAAATGGGACCTCTGCTGGCTAGACAATTGATTCTTTATTCTCCCAGCCCGTGGGTTGAAGGTTCTTCCTTGCGGTTCTGGGTCTCTGGAGAGAGTTATCGCTTAACAACGTGCTCAAAGTATCCACATATATTTGTTTATCAATTCACATATTGCATCATCGGCCGTAGGCCCAGTGTCTGACCTTTAACACCTTTCTATTGGCCCTGTTCCAAGCCAGCGTCCATTTATCGCCCTCTTCCCAACAAGTGATGATCAGTAATTTACGACCCTTTGTTCTCTTCAGTAACCAGCTCGAATTACTCCAGGCAGACAACAACCCCAACATTCATAAACCAGCATGTTGTATCAAAGAGCATTTCACAAATAACTGCTTTGTAAATTATCTGTAGTCCAGCAGATTACTTGAAGCATCATTGTGTATACTTTAAAACACTAAAAGTCAAGCAACTTCATCTCACAAAATGGAAGTTGTAAAACAGTTCCACAAAATGGCAGTTGTAAAACAGTTCCACAAAATGGCAGCCTCCATCTCCAAGCACATGGCAGGAACAAAGATAATTCTTTCACTGTCCTTGATCCATTCGAATTCAACGTTTTCTATCATACTTTAAATCAGCTATGGACAACACTGGGACCTTCACATCCTTCAAGGGCAGCCGGCAGAATCGGGCACAGAATTCCATATGTGGCTAAACTGGATTATAAAGACATAACAAATCTTCCTCCTTTCCTCTTCCATGCTTCTATTCCTGAAGTCCAGAACCCTGGGATAGATCTTCAGAGGTATTGACACTCAGGAATTTGAACCTGCTCACTCTTGTACTGACTCCTAATTGAGGAATGGTGTACGTACCCTTGACATCCTTTTCCTGAAGTTTACATTCAATTGCTTGGTCTTACTGATGTTGTGCAAGATTGCTGTCACGACACCAATCAACCAGTTGATCTATCTCACACGTACACCTCATCGTCACCATCTGAGATTCTGCCATTAACAGTTGTGTCAGCGGAGAATATATAGATGATGTTTGCGCTGTGCCTAGTCACACTGTCAATGGTGTCGTGAATATAACATTTCCCCGTGCAAATGCAGGAGGTACAGTCTCTGTCTTTTCATTTCTTTCCTGCTCACCATCCAGGGATCCTAACAGTCCCTTTTAGATGAAGTAGTGCTTCACTTGGAATCTAATGTAGTCCAGTCTAGTGTATTGTAATTGGCATTTATAAACTGATACCAACACTGGCAAAACCAAACACAGATTGGAGGGTTTCGGCCTGAAATGTCACTACCTCCTCCCATAGATGCTGTCTGGCCTGCTGAGTTCTGCCAGCATTTTGTGTTTTTATTTATTTCCAGCATCTGCAGATTCACTCGTGTTGCCACAGATTGGATGATGATTGCAGAACATCTGCGTATAGTCCATTGTGATCAGGAATGGCATCACCTCGCTGACAACACAGGCACTCTCGAGTCTCTACTCTGTCTATATTTATGACTGTGTGGTGAAGCACAATTCAAATGCCATTTATAAATTTGCCAATGACACCACTGTTGTTGGCAGAATCTCAGATGATGAGATGTATAGGAGAGATGGCTGCTTGACTGGTGTTTCAACAGTAACCTTACTCACTGCATCAGTAAGACTAGGTACTTGATTGTGGACTTCGGGAAGGGGAAGTCGAGAGAACACACAGGTACTCATTAAGGAGCCTGTACAGGAAAGGGTAAGCAGTTTCAAGTTCATCTCAGAGGGCCCAACATATCAATGTAATCACAAAGAAAGCATGGCAGCACCTATACTTCATTAACGTTTGAGAAGATTTAGTTTGCCAGCAAACACTCTAGCAAATTCCTGCTCATGTACCATGGAGAGGATTCTAACTATTTGCATCATAGCCTGGCATGGAGTCTCCAATGCACAGGATCAAAAGAGGCTACACGTGGTGGTAGACTCAGTCAGTTTCATCACAGCTACAACTGTCCCCACCACTGAGGATATCCTCGAAAGCTGGTGTCCATCATTAAAAACCCTCACCAGCTGGTGCATGCCATTATTGGGGAGGAGGGACAGGAGCCTGAGGATGCACACTCAACATTTTGGGAACAGCTTCTTCTCCTCTGCCATCAGATTTCTGAGCAGTCCACTGCTGCCACAAAACGGCAACTTGCACGGCATGTAGGAGGGGAGGGTTAGACTGATCGTAGAGCAGATTAAAAGGTTGGCACAACATTGTGGGTTGATGGCCCGGCACTGTGCTGTAGTTTTTGATGTTCCATATGACAGTGATAATAAACTGGATTCTGATTCAATTGCCATAGATAAAGCATAGGCATAGGCCCACGAGCCCACCAAATCTGTTCCAACCATCCATTTAGAGTAATCCCATTTTTTATTCTCACATTCTCCTCCCCTCCCCAGATTCTTCTCACTGGAGGTGATTTACAGAGGCCAGTTAACCCACCAGCCTGCACATCTTTATGGATGTGAAAGGAAACTGGAGCTCCAGGAAGAATCTCTCTTTCCCAGTTTTGATGAAGATTCCCAGACTGGAAAAGTCGTCTTTTTTTTTACCCATAGATATTGCTGACTGTAACATTTTTGTTGTTTTTTATTTTTTTATTTCGAGCATCTGCATTTTTAATAGAACATCGAGCATTACAGCGCAGTAACAGACCCCTTGCTCTGTACAATGTTGTCAGCCAATTAAATTAGTATCAAGTGGCTAACTAAACTGGTCAGTTCGGCTTGCTCAATGTCCATATGCTTCTGTTTTCCTCTCATTCATGTGCATGTAAATATCTCTTAAAAATTCCTAATGGTTCTGCCTCAACCACCACACCAAGTAGCACATTGCAGGCACCCACCATTCAATGTAAAATAAAATTGCCCCTCACATCATCTTTGAAGTTACTTCCCTCGCACCATAAATGTAGGCCTTCCAGTTTTAGACATTGCTACCTGGGTCTATCTTTGTTTCCAATAATCTTATAAACCTCTTTCAGATCTTCCCTCAGCCTTCATTTGCTACTCCAGAGGATCTCCAATCTCTCACCATACCACCTGCTCTCTAACATCCTGGAAAACCTCTTCTGCACACTCAACATCATTCCTACTATTGGCTACCAGAAACATGCAATACTCAAAATATGGCCTAACTAGAGTTTTATAAGGGAGCAGCATAACTTCCTGACTTTTGAACTTAAGTTAACATATTTTAACATAGTGCCATTAAATGTAGCTCTTTCCTCTGCCAGCTGTCCCATTTTCTGTTTGCCTCTCGTGTGGCCTATGTATTTGTAAGCCACATTTCCAACTTCTTGCTTCTCCATCTTGACTCACTGGCTCCCACACCTTGCCCACCAAGTTTAAACCCCGCTGGCACTGAAGAAATGTACTGGCAAACCTCCCTGTGAGGATTTGTCTGTTGAGCTGTAATGGTAACCTGGGTTTTTTTTTTGCCTGAACGGATGGTGGAGGAAAAAGCCATCAGGATATTTAAATGATTATTTGGAGACCCAAATGGCTATGCCATCTTCGTGCCATTACCATCAGGCAGGAGGTACAGAAGCCTGAAATCCCACACCACCAGATTTAGGAACAGCTATTTCCCTTCAATGATTCAATTCTAGAGTCAACCTGCATAATAAGACCATAAGACATAGGTGCAGTATTGGATCACTCAGCCTAGAGTTTGCCCCATGGTTGATCTATTACTCCTCTCAACCCTGTTCTTCAGCCTTCTCCTTGTAACCTTTGACACCATTACTAATCAAGAACCTATGCTTTAAACATACCCAATGACTTAGCCTCCACAGCCGACTGAGGTAATTAATTCACCATCTGTGTTTGTGCACTTTATGCAGTCCTGTGTAGGTCTGTAGTCTAGTGTAGCTTTCTCTGTGTTATTTTTGTTTTATTACGTAGTTCAGTCTAGCTTTTTTGTACTGTCATGTAACACCATGGTCCTTAAAAACGTTGTCTCATTTTTACTATGCACTGTACCAGCAGTTATGGTCGAAATGACAATAAAAGTGACTTGACTTGACTCTGGCTAAAGAAATTCCTGATCTTAATTTCTACCTATGGTGTGGCTACTTTGCACTATAGAAGAACCTTCTGGGAGTTCCATTTATTTTCTTCCTTGCATAATTTATGGTAATATTTTCCTTGTGAATGCTGTGCGGCTATGATGCTGTTTCAAGTTTTCACTGCACCTGTGCGTTTGTGTACTTGGATATGAACATGAACTCGTCTTCGATTTTGAGATATGGGACTGCATATGATGGAATCCGGAGCGGAAAAAAAAGCGTGAACTGCTGAAAGAACTCATCGAGTTAGTATCCGTGGAGGGAAATGGGACAATCGATGTTTCCGGCCTGGGACAGAGAGAAAACAAATTTTCAGCCAGACGCGGATGGATGGGTAGAGCGGGGATAGAGCGCTTTCACGGACGCAGTGCATTCTGGTCAAACAACTCCGCCATGCAATTCTGATCAACAATTGACCCATAGAACTGTTTTCACGGCCTGCCCTCCAGGAGACGACGGTCTGAAATCCCGTTTTAATTATTGGTGCCGCCTGCCCCACCAACATCTCAGTGATAGGATGACAACCGCCCAAATAATGCTTACGTCCCTTTTTGATTGGTCACCCGGGAGCTGATGCTCCTCCTTTTCAGCAATTGGCTGACATTCCGCGAGATTTCGATTGCTCGGCTATCCGATTGGTCCTTGCGCCTCGGCTCATGGTCAGCTGATCCATCGTGCGTTTGCTCCTTTTGTTGAAAGCGCAGGACGATGGCGACCGGGGACCGAGGGTGAGTTTCGAGGATTTCACGACCGGTATCTCGTTGGCGTATCTGATGGTTATTAGCTCTCCGCACAGTTCATTCAATCTCCCTGCTCCGCCTTTGTCCTCTTGGCTCGGGCGGGATCACCTCTCCATCCGCTTACCTGCTCGCCTTTCCTCCATTGCCCTGCCCCCGACGGCGGGGCTGAGGCTGAGGTGCTTGGCAAAGTAGAGCCAGAGCTCCCGGAGAGAGACTTTGTGTAATGAACGTGGAGAGTCCGATATCATTGCATAAACAGGGGTCCGGGATCCCAGTGCGTCAACGCGTACAGGTAGCAGCGAGGAAGGCTGGTAGAAAATATTTATGTTTTTGCACGAGTTTAATCTATTCAATATACGTATATTGTATTTGCTTTACTTATTTATTATTTTGTCTTCTATATTGTCTATTGCATTGAATTGCTGCTGCTAAGTTAGCAAATGTATGTACTAAAGGAAAGCTGTTCGTGTACTGACGGGGTGCAGGGAATGTTTACGACTGTCAGAATCGGGTCAATGGGCTGTGTTGCGATAGCAGAGTGCAGGCTTAAGTAATTACTATAAATCACAGTAAGCTAAGTAGAACAAAAGAGGAATAGTTAGTGTTCATAAGTTCATGGACCTCTCAGAAATCTGATGGCCGAGGGGAAGACGATGTTCTTAAAACGTTGAGTGTGGATCGTGAGGCTCTTAAACCGCCTCCCTGATGGCGGAAATAAGAAGAGGGCGTGTACCAGATGATGAGGGGCCTTCATGAGGGATGCTGCCTTCTTGGGGCATGGTCTTTTGATGTCCTCGATGCTGGGGAAGCTAGTACCTATGATAAAGCTGGTTGAGTTTGCAACCCTCTGCAGCTTTTCCCTGTTCTGTGCATTGGCCCCTCCTCACCAGACAGTGTTGCAATTCCATGGAACATCGGTAGAAATTTGCTAGTCTTGTTGCTGACATATCAAATCTCCTCAAATTCTTAATGAAGTTTAGCTGCTGGTGTGCCTTTATCATGATTGCATGCTGGTCCCAGGATAGATCCTTTAAGAGGCTGACTCCCAGGTTCAGCTCACCCTTTCCATCGCCTGACCCCTCAATGAGGATTGGCACGTGTTCTTCCCACTTTTTCTTGAAGTCCACAATCAGTTCTTTGGTCCTGCTGTTGTTGAGTGCAAAGTTGTTATTGATCAACATATCTCCTGTACACCACCTGTACACCTTGTCAAATCTTTTCAGAACTATGGACTCTTATGAATATTTATGCACCAAATGAAAACAATGTAAAATTTATACAAGAGGCTTTTTTGAATTTTGCTGACGCACACGATAAAATATTAATAGGTGGAGACTTTAACCTTTTGTCTAGACCCAGTTTTAGATAGGTCAAAAAAGGTTGTTACAAAACCAGAAGTAGCAAAATTAACTTTATCATTGATGAAAGATTTAAATTTGATTGATATATGGAGAATTAACCCAAGAGAAAGAGATTATTCATTTTATTCAAATAGACATAAAACTTGTTCAAAGATAGATTTTTTTTCCTACCATCAGCGAATATTCAAGACAGAGTAAAAAATATGGAATATAAAGCAGAATATTGTCAGATCATTCCCCCTTGACAATGACAATGATAATGATGGGTAAGGAGGAATCGATTTACAGATGGAGTTTTAATTCAATATTATTTAAGAAGTCAAGATTTTTGTGATTATGAAAAAAATAGATTCAATTTTTTTAGATACAAACTCACATTCAGTTGATGATAAATTTATATTGTGAAATAATAGCAAAGATTTTATCTAATAGATTATCCAAATACTTACCAAAGTTAATACACATGGAACAACCAGGATTTATTAAAAATAGACAATCGGCAGATAATGTAACACGGTTACTTAGCATAATTCATTTGGCACAAAAGAGGGAAGAAATGAGTGTGGCAGTTGCTTTGGATGCAGAAAAAGCATTTGATAGATTGGAATGGGATTTTTTATTTAAGGTATTGGAAAAATATGGATTAGGAGTATCTTTTATAAAATGGATTAAAACCATAAATACTAACCCCAAAGGTAAAGTGGTAACAAATGGCCAAATTTCAACATCATTTCAGTTAACAAGGTCGACTAGACAAGGTTGTCCATTATCACCTGCTTTATTCGTGTTGGCGATAGAACCATTAGCTGAATTAATTAGAACTGACTCAGATATTATGGGTTTCAGAGTTAATCAGAAGGAATATAAGATTAACTTATTTGCTGATGATGTTCTGATTTATCTAACTAACTCACTGCATTTGTTGTGTAAATTATCTTCTAGATTGGAAGAATATGGGAAAATATCAGGGTACAAAATAAATTGGGATAAAATTGAAATTCTGCCCCTTACTAAAGGAGATTATAGTCAATGTTGATTAATAACTCAATTTAGATGGCCGATAAATGGTATAAAGTATTTAGGTATAAGAGTTGATAATGATATAAAGAACATATAAACTAAATTATTTGCCATTATTGAAAAAAATTCAAGAGGATCTTGATAGATGAATGATGTTACCAATAACATTAATAGGTAGAGTCAATGCTGTAAAAATGAATATATTCCCTAGATTACAATATTTATTCCAAACACTACCAATACAATTACCACAGAAGATTTTTCAAGAGTTAAATAAATGTGTGAGGAAGTTCTTTTGGAAAGGTAAGATGTCAAGAATATCGTTGGAAAAATTGACATGGAAATTTGACCTTGGAGGGTTACAATTACCAAATTTGAAGAATTATTACAAAGCAAATCAACTTAGATTTATTGCATCTTTTTTGATGAAGATAAACCAGCATGGATTAGAATAGAGTTAGATAAAATAGGAGAAAATATACCAGAAGATTTTATATATAAATGGGAATCTAAATGTATACGGGAAAAGAAAGAATCTCCTATACTAAAACATTTGATTGATTTATGGAATAAGATAAATGTTGATGATGAGATAAAGAAATCTTTATTAGCAAAGAGACCTTTAATTCAAAATAAACTTATTCCTTTTACAATGAATAATCAACTTTTATATAACTGGTTTCACAAAGGGATTAGATATATAGGAGACTGTTTTGAAGGAGGTATATTAATGTTGTTTGACCAATTAAAGAATAAATACAAAATATCAAATAACACTCTTTTCTGTTATTTCCAATTAAGGGCTTATTTAAGAGATAAACTGAGTCAAACAATGTTATTGCTGAAACCTAATGAAATAGAAACTTTAATTCATAAAGGAAAAATTAAAAAATTATTTCTGGTATGTATAATTTGATTTAAGAACAAGCAATTAAACAAGGAATTCAAGTCAAGACAAAAATGGGAAATTGATTTGAATATCAAAATTGTTGAAACTAGTTGGTCAAGATTATGTCTTGACAGTATGACAAATACAATAAATGTTTGACTAAGATTAGTACAATATAACTTTTTACATCAATTATATATGACACCACAAAAAATAAATAGATTAAACTCAAATTTATCTGATCAATGTTTTCGATGTAATTAATCAAGAAATTGGTATTTTTTTACACACTACTTGGTCTTGTTTTAAAATTCAGCCTTTTTGTACAAATTTAAGAGTTTTACTGGAACAAGTTATTGGAATAAACCCACATAATCCAACATTATTTTTACTAGGCGATATTGAAGGGATAAAATCGAAATCCAAATTGAATAAATATCAGAAAGAATTTATAAAAATTGCATTGGCAGTAGCCAAAAAGGCTATTGCAGTTACTTGGAAATCAGATTCATACTTAAGTATAGATCGTTAGAAGAATAAAATTTTTAGCTGTATTCCACTTGAAAAAATTACTTATAATTTAAGAGATAAATATGAAATATTTCTGAAAATTTGGTGCCCTTATTTACAAAAGATAGGATTAAATGTATAGGTGCTCCGAAGATAAAATTATTGGTTATCTGGGGAAATAAATAAATATACATATTAAAGCTATTATGAACTCCATGGAGCATGTGGGGATCTTCCGATATCCAGGCATTCTTTCTTTCTTTTTCTTTTTTCTTCCCTTTTTTTCTGTAGGGATATGTTAGGTGGAAGGGGTTAAGGGGAAGGGGGAAAGGTTGATAATTTTTTTTCCTTTCTGTAACCTATTTGAAAATTCAATTTTAAAAAAATTGAAAAAAATAAAAGGTGGAGGTGAGAAGGAAGTCCGTCTGTCCTGATGTGAATTTCTGCAATTCTTATTGTCAGCAAACTGTGGTGAAAATGTCTTTGAATATATGTAAGGTAGAGATTGACTAATAGAGTCATAGAAAAGTACAGTACAGAAACAGGCCTTTTGGCTCATTTAGTCCATGCTAAACCATTTAAACTCTCCATCGACCTGCAGGTGGACCGTAGCCCTCCATACCCTTCCCATCCACGGGCCTATCCAAACTTCTCTTAAGCATTGAAATCGAGCTCACATGCACCAGTTGTGCTGGCAGCTCATTCCACACTCTCACGACCCTCTGAGTGAAGAAGTTTCCCTCATATTCTCTTTAAGCTTTTCAGCTTTCACTCGTAACTCATGACCTCCAGTTGCAGTTCCACCCAAACTCAGTGGAAAAAGCCTGCTTGCGTTTACTCTTTTTATACCCCTCATAATTTTGTATTCCTCTATCAAATCTCCCATCAATCTTCTACATTCAAAGGAGTGAAGTCCTAACCCATTCACTCTTTCTTTATAACTCACGCCCTCCAGTTTCAGAAACATCCTTGTAAATTTTCTCTTTTCTTCTTCAACCTTACTTACATTTTTCCTGTAGGTAGGTGACAGAAACTGCACACAATAATTCAGATTAAGCCTCACCAACATCTTCTACAACTTCAACATTACATCCTATCTCCTGTACTCAATACTTAGGTATATGAAGGTCTATGTGCCAAAAGCTTTCTTTATGATCCTATCTACCTGTGACACCACTTTCAATGAGCTATGTACCCGTATTCCCAGATCCCTTTGTCCTACTGCACTCCTCAGTGCCCAACCGTTTACTGTGCAAGACTTGCCTACCAAAGTGCAACACCTCACACTTCTCTACATTAAATTCCATCTGCCATTTTTCAGTCCATTTTTCCCACCTGCTCTAGGTCCTGCTGCCAGCTCTGATGGTCATCTTCATTCTCCAGCCCCCAGTCTTGGTGTCATCCTCAGATTTGCTGATCCAGCTATCCACATTATCATCCAATTCATTGATTGTAGATGACAAACAATAATGGACCCAGCGCCAGTCCCCGAGGCCCTCCACTAGTCACAGGCCTGCAGTCAGAGAGGTGACCATCCACTACCATCTTCTGGCTTCTCCAGTCAAGCCAACGTCTAATCCAATTTACTACATCATCTGGAAGGTCGAGCAACTGAATCTTCATGACCAACCTTCCAGGTGGGACCTTGTCAAATGCCTCACTAAAGTCCATGTAGACAACAGCCACTGCCTTGCCTTCATCACCTATCCTGGTACAATCCTCAATACTCTGTCAGATTGGTTAGGCACAACCTACCATGCACAAAGTTGAACTGTGAGGGCCTCGAGGGGGAAGTTGGAAGCCAAGAACTGGATCAGCCATGATCTTATTGTATGGTGAAGCAAACACAAGGGCTGAATGGTTCACTGCTCCTGATCTCAGATTTAATTTGTGTTTCAAAGCAGTTGGATAAAGACTTGGAGAAAGTTATGGGAAATTGTACAAGAGCTGGGAAGCTAATTAGACGATTTGCATTCTGCTCTGAAAGTTCTGCATAGTTTTATTGCAATTTAATATTTCTTGTGTTGGCACGTGGCCAAGTGGTTAAGGTGTTGGTCTAGTGATTTGAAGGTCGCTTTTTCTGAAGGCAGTGTGTTGTGTCCTTGAGCACAGTACTTAACCACACATTGCTCTGTGACGACACCAGTGCCAAGCAGTACTGGCCCTTGCCCTTCCCTTGGAGGGGAGAGGGGAGACTTGCAGCATGGGCAACTGCCAGTCTCCCATACAACCCTGCCCAGGCCTGCACCCTGGAAACTTTCCATGGTCTCTCGAGTCTAACGGGTCTGTGTGTGTAAGTGTGATGAAGAAATGACTAGGCTGGGGATGAGATGAGGTTCTCCTGAGTGCCTGCATACACTTAGCAGGCCAAAGAAACCCCTGATACAAAGAGATGAGAGGTATTAATCCTGAATTCCACAACTTACAGACTGATTTCTATCCAAACTGTCAATATGGCTCAGATTTCTTTAGGTGAGGTGCAACTAAATCAATGAGCAACAGGAATGTGATTTCACACTCTGAGCCTCAGTTGTGGGAAATTTGCAGAGTTCGACAATGGAACAGCCAGGAATTGTTAATAAAAAGGGAGAGTTCAATATGAGAATAACCTTGTGGAATATTATATACATAGATAACAACGTTCTGTAGATATTTATGTGGGTGCCTAACAGAATGAGGCAAAGAAAACCATTTTGAGGAACAAGGAAATGGAGAAATCAAAATATTTTGTGCTCTTGTCTGGGTTCAGGTTGAAGTGATTAGGCAGAAAAATGGTGCAGCATGGACTAGATGGCCAAAGGGCCTGTCTTGTATTGCTCTAGGACTGTTGTCTTTGAAGACAAAGCTACTGGAAATGTTGGAGAACAAGTCTAGAACGAATCAGGAGCAAAAAGAAATTAGCATAAGTACAACTGCAGCAGTGGAGAAGTTAATTGGGCTGGAAGGTGTAATCTGCATTTGAGGTTTTGACAACGGTGGTGATGGAGCAAGTGGATGCACTAGTCCACGTCTTCCAAAATTTCAGAGGTTCAAAAACATTGCCAATAGTGCTGAACAAAATAATGGAAATTATTCTTTACGATGATGGTGATTGGATTGCCCGAGTCAATGTGGGTTTAAGACGGGAAGACACATTTAATAATCTGTTAGTGGTTTGGGTAAAGTTGAATCTGTTCATTGTGCTGTACTTACATTTGCAGAAGGTCTTTCGGCGTCTATTTAATATCTTATACTCACCTCCAACTGGGATTCCTGAGTGTGTTATTTCCCTCGATGCGGAGAAAGCATTTGATCATATAGAGTGGAACTACCTTTTTGCAGTTTTAGAAAAATTTGACCTTGGCCAAAGTTTCATCTCTTGGATCCAATTGCTGTACCTGTGTCCTACTGCCTCTGTTTTAACCAATTTTCAGAAATCCCAAGTATTTAATCTCAAACGTGGCACCCGCCAGGGATGCCCCTTAAGTCCCTTTCTTTTTGATTTGGCTATGGAATCTCTGGCGATAGCATTTCGAAACTGCCCTGAATTGACTGGGATTTGGAGAGGGGGTGTTGAGCATAAAGTTTCTCTCTATGCTGATGACTTATTACTCTTTCTCTCAAATCCGTCTACATCCTTACCTCTAATGTTTTCACTTCTTGACCAGTTTAGCCAGATCTCTGGCTATAAACTTAATTTACATAAGAGTGAACTCTTCCCAATTAATAAAGAAGCACAAGAACTAACATTTCATGATCTCCCTTTTAAAGTAGTCCATAATCAATTTACTTATCTTGGAATTACAGTCACAAGGAAGTTTAAAGATCTCTTTCGTGAAAACTTTGCCAATCTTTCATATGCTATAAAACAGAGTCTGGTACAATGGTCACCTCTATCTATGTCTTTGGTAGGTCGTATTAATATTGTTAAAATGTATATTCTCCCCAAATTTTTATACCTATTTCAATCTATCCCAATTTTTATTCCTAAATCTTTTTTTGATTCCTTAGACTATTATTTTGTCATATCTGTGGCAGAATAAGCGCTCAGAATTGATAAAATCCATCTCCAAAAATCTAAAAAAGAGGGTGGCATGGCTTTACCTAACTTTCGTTTATATTATTGGGCAGCTAATATACGTTGTGCTACCTTCTGGTCTTTCTTCCACGGCCAACCCGAGTGCCCTAACTGGGTAGCGATGGAGCTGAGCTCCACTAAAGAATTATCTATCTCTGCACTTCTTGGCTCTGCACTCCCTAGTAGTCTGCCCAGATCAATAACTAACCCTCTTGTTAGACACACTTTGCGTATATGGGCTCGGATCAGGAAATGCTATGGTTTCCAGGGGTTTTCCGTTTCCAGCCCAATTGCTCATAATCACCTTTTTTTACCTACTACATACAATTCAGCATTCCAGGTTTGGTATAGGAAGGGCATTAGACATTTTGAAGATCTTTTCATTGATAATCGCTTCGCTTCTTTTCAGCAGCTCTCTGTTAAGTTCATTCTGCCCAATGCTCATTTTTTCAGATATCTCCAAATCCGACACTTTATTGCTCCTTTAATTCCTAACTTTCCTGAAATGCCTGCGAAAAATGCTATGGACCTATTTCTTTCCATGAATCCACTAGGTAAAGGCTTAATATCGATCATCCGAGATAAACTAGCAGCCTTACGACGGGCCCCTATGGATAAAATCAAAATGGCCTGGGAGCAGGATTTAAATATCTCCTTATCTGAGGAGAGCTGGGATTCAGTTCTCAAATCGGTTAACTCAACCTCTCTTTGTGCTCGCCACTGCCTTTTACAGTTTAAGATTGTTCATAGAGCCCATATGTCTAAATCTAAACTATCTCGATTCTACCCTAGCGTTAGTCCGCTCTGTGATAAATGCAAGAGGGGCGTGGCCTCTCTCATCCATATGTGCTGGTTCTGTCCTAGCTTGGAGAAATTCTGGAAAGATGTCTTCACTACGTTATCGTGTATTCTGAATCAGCACCTAGAACCAAACCCCTTAATTGCTCTGTTCGGTTTTTGGGGCGAGACAGATTTATGTCTGGGTCCGACCAAATGCCGAATATTATCCTTTGCCTCTCTCCTGGCTAGACGCTTGATCCTCCTCAGATGGAGAGATGTTGCCCCGCCCACTCATGCTCAATGGCTTAACGACATCCTGGCCTGCTTGGACCTCGAAAAAATTCACTATTCAGTTCTCAATTCAGATCTAAAGTTCCATAAGGTCTGGGGACCTTTTATCGAGTACTTTCATAACCTTCCACTTGACTAGGGTTTTTTTTTCTTTTCGGTCCCTTGCTTTCAGCTCCATTTTTTTCTGGTAGAAGGCATTATTACCCTCTGTTGCTGAGTGTATTCACAGTCTGGGAGTTTGGCTGTCCTGACTTATACTCTCTATATTGTGTTGTGGTTGGTCTGGAGTTGCTGTTGTTTTTTCTTGTGTTGTGGGGCTTGGGGAGGACACTAAGCTTACTTGTCTTTAATTCAGGTGCTTTTTTTTTGCTAAATTCTCTTCCTTTGTAGCATATTGTTATTGTATGCTTAATTTTGCACTGTTTTAATGTTCCTCATTGGGATTTGGGGTTTTTAATTTGTAAAATGTTTTGAAAAACTAATAAAAAAAAATTATTAAAAAAAAACATTTGCAGAAGGTCTTGATAAGGAGCCAACGGAAAATTTATTGAACCCAACAGCAGAGAAACAGGTCTTTCAGTCCATCCTATCCAAATCGACTGCGATACCTACGGTTGAACTCAGAAGTTTACATACACATTAGCCAAATACATTTAAACTCAGTTTTTCCACAATTCCTGACATTTAATCCTAGAAAGCATTCCCTGTCTTAGGTCAGTTAGGGTCACTACTTTATTTTAAGAATGTGAGGTGTCAGAATAACAGTAGAGTGAATGATTTATTTCAGCTTTTATTTCTTTCATCACTTTCCCAGTGGGTCAGAAGTTTACATACACTTTGTTAATATTTGGTAGCATTGCCTCTAAATTGTTTAACTTGGGTCAAACATTTTGGGTAGCCTTCCACAAGCTTCTCACAGTAAGTTGCTGGAATTTTGTTCCATTCCTCCAGACAGAACTGGTGTAATTGAGTCAGGTTTGCAGGCCTCCTTGCTTGCACACACCTTTTCAGTCCTGCCCACAAATTTTCTATCGGATTGAGGTCAGGGTTTTGTGATGGCCACTCCAATACCTTGATTTTGTTGTCCTTAAGCAACTTTGCCACAAGTTTGGAGGTATGCTTGGGGTCATTGTCCATTTGGAAGACCCATTTGTGACCAAGCTTAAACTTCCTGGCTGATGTCTTGAAATGTTGCTTCAATATATCCACATAAATTTCCTTCCTCATGATGCCATTTATTTTGTGATGTGCACCAGTCCCTCCAGCAGCAAAGCACCCCCACAACATGATGCTGCCGCCCCCATACTTCACGGTTGGGATGGTGTTCTTCAGCTTGCAAGCCTCACCCTTTTTCGTCCAAACATAACGATGGTCATTACTGCCAAACAGTTCAATTTTTGTTTCATCAGACCAGAGGACATGTGCACTTGCAAACTGTAGTCTGGCTTTTTTATGGTGGTTTTAGAGCAATGGCTTCTTCCTTGCTGAGCAGCCTTTCAGGTTATGTCGATATTGGACTTGTTTTATTGTGGATATAGATACTTGTCTACCTGTTTCCTCCAGCATCTTCACAAGGTCCTTTGCTGTTCTGGGATTGATTTGCACTTTTCGCGCCAAAGTATGTTCATCTTGTTACGTACCCCGCAACTGGGTCACTTACCAGCAAAGATAGAGAGGTCCATTGAAGTCTGATGGTACTATTTTTAACAGTATTTATTGATAAAAATACACAAATAATATCAATGCAAACATACAGATAATGTACATTGTCACTAATAAGTCTAAAAGCGCGAGTATAATAATAATCACTAAGAAATAGCTCTGTCGTTGTCTAGGGGATAATGTATTGTCCAATGGAAATATAAAAGTCACTCAAGTTCATTCAAGCTGCAGCCTTTGGTTGGAGTCGAGAGAGAGTTTAAATCTTGCCCATTCCTTTTATGATGTCAATCCTTCGAGAGTCGTTGGGGCTGATTTCTCCTTTGTTTTAGCTCAAGCCATTCTTCCATGGTAAGGCCCACCAATTCCAAGGCAAATGGAAAAGGATGCACGTGGTATTTCCACCGGCTGTTGCTATTACGGGATTTCTAGCGTTTCTCCTGGTGCATCTAAAGGGGTTGTTCTCCAGACCCTCTTTTATCCTGACTTACAGGGTCTCAGATGTCAATCAGGTCGGGATGATGCAATCCCTCAACCAGCCCACTCTGGTCGTCCCCTGAGGGCTTCCATGAAGTACAGTACTCAATACACAATTCCGTCTCCAAGAGACAATGGCCATTTCCCGTGGCTTTGTATCGCTGAGGGGCCAGGACATTCCAAACCCCTTTGTGGATTCTGCAAGTCTTTCTCTCATTTCCTGGGTCCCCTGACCTGAATTAATAGCGATCTTGCGATTCTCAAAAAGGAGGGGGCTACTTTGTACCCTTCGAGTTGGGGCACAGGCGTAACAATCTTTAGGAGACAGAATGTGTCTCCTTTCTGAGCGGTATGTAGGCTACGTGGTCCCATGGTGTTTATACTTGCGTACTATTGTTTGTACAGATGAACACGGTACCTTCAGGCATTTGGAAATTGCTCCCAAGGATGAACCAGACTTGTGGAGGTACACAATTTTTTTTTCCTGAGGTCACGGCTGATTTCTTTCGATTTTGTTCGTAAACTTCTGACCCTCTGGAATTGTGATTATAGTCAATTAAAAGTGAAATAATCTGTAAACAATTGTTGGAAAAATTACTCGTGTCATGCACAAAGTTAGATGTCTTTAACGTCTTGCCAAAACTAATATGAAATCAATATGAATATGTTATCAATATGTTTGCTAATATGAAATCTGGTTAAACACTGACTTCAACCTGAGTATATGTGAACTTCTGACGTCAACTGTATCTGCGCTAATTCCATTTGCCACACTTGTCCTGAATCTCTGTACTCAGGCGCATGTCCAGATGTAAGGTTCAAGCTTGTTTAATGCCATTTCCAGTACACTAGGGTAAAGGAGAATGAAATAATTGTTACTTTTGATCCGATGCAGCACAAAAAAAAACCACAATAAATATAAATACACAAGATAGCTTATATACATAGATTGATAATATGAAGTAATGCTAGGCACAGGAGTGTGTGCATAAGGTGGCTGATGGGATATGATAAAACAGTGGTGAGATAGTGGGTGGAGATGTTGATCAGCCTTACTGATCATGGAAAGTAACAGTTTTTGAGTCTGGTGGCCTTGGCATGGATGCTATGTAGTCTCCTCCCTAATGGAAGTCGGACAAACAGGATGGGTGTGATCCTTCCTGATGCTACTGACCCTTATCTGCATACAGGTGTCCTTGGTGGCAGGTAGGCTGGTGTCTGTGATGCGTTGGGCAGTTTATCCACCCGTTGTTGGGCCTTTCCTGCCCGCTGCAGATCAGTTTCCGTACCATGCAGTGAGGCAGTTTGTCAGGATGCCCTCTACTGTGCATCAGTACAATGATGTGAGTATGGATGTGCAGAGTCCAGCTCTCTTCTGCCTCCTCTGAAAGTAGAGGCATTGGTGAGCTTTCCTGATTGTATAGAATGTGTTCTGAGACCATGACAGGTTGTGCAAGATCTTCACTCCCAGGAGTTTGAAACTGATTGCCGTTTCCATTGCTGTATCACTGGTGTAAGGGGGGCAGGGAGTGAGTTCTCCTAAATTCAATAACCACCTTTGTCTTGTTGACATTGCGGAGGAGTTTATTTGCCTGGCAGCATGCCTCGTCCACCTCCTCTCTGTAGACTGTCTCATCATTGTTGGCGATGAGCTGCACCACTGTTGTGCCTTTTCAGCGCTAAATGTATCTGCCTTTTCCACTTTGCCTGGCAGTTTGTTCCAGATATTCACCGCATTCTGTGTGAACAACTTGCCCCTTGTATTTCCTTTACCCTCCTTCTTTCTGCCCCCTCCTAGCTCTAGAACCCCCTGCCACAAGAGAGCAGCGTCCATCATGAAGGAGCCCCAGCACACAGGCCATGCTGCCATTGGGCAGGAGGTACAGAAACATCACCTGGTTCAGGAACACCCTTCAAGCATCAGGCTTTTGATCCAGTGTGGATGACTTATTTGCAGTCTGAATTTGGCACGTTGATTCTTTGTCAGACTTTGTGCAGTTTTTCATTGATTCTGTTGTATTTCTTTGTTCAATGGTAAATGACAGCAAGAAAATGAATCTCAGGGTAATAGGGGATATATATACAGTATATAATAAATGTATATACAATTATTAACAATATATTTGTTTTGAACTTTGAACTACCCATGCCTTCCAATTTTAGAAGTCTCCATGGTCATACCTCAGCCTCCTATATTTCAGTGAGACTAAACCTAGCCAATCCAATCTTGTTCTATAACTACAGGCCGACATTCGAAGTGATATCCGAGTATCTCTCTTCTGTGTTACCTCACCTGTTTTATAGTGTGGAGGCTGGAGACCCGCGTGGTCTCCTCTTGCTCCAGCGGTGTGTGATACCCATCTTCTTCAAGCAGGCTTCAGTCATACCGGTGCCCAAGAAGAACATGGTAACCTGCCTCAGTAACTATCCACAGTGATGAAGTGTTGTGAGAGACTGGTGTTGAAGCACATCAGCTCTTGTCTGAGTGGCGACTTGAATCCACTTCAGTTTGCCTACTGAAGCAACAGGTCTACAGCAGATGCTGTCTCATTGGCTCTTCACAGAACCCTGGAACTTACGGATAGAAAAAAAAGTATACATAAGGATGCTCAACATTTAATATCGTCATCCCCTCAAAACTAATCCGTAATCTCCCAAGACCTGGACCTCAATACCCCCTTGGCAATTGGATCCTGAATTTCCTCACTTGCAGACCCCAGTCAGTTCAGAATGGCAATATCATCTCTTCTACAAACTCTGTCAGTATAGGGGCGCCACAGGGCTGTGTACTCAGTTTCTGTTCTACTCGCTTTACACCTACGTCTGTGTGGCTAAGTACAATTCCAGCACCATATACAAATTTGCTGATGACACCACTGTTGTGGGCTGTATCGAAGGGAGTGATGAATCAGCATACAGGAGGGAGATTGAAAACTTGGCTGAGTGGTGTAATAACAACAGCCTCTCAATCAATGTCAACAAGACCAAGGAACTGATTGTAGACTTCAGAAGAGGGAAACCAGAGGTCCATGAGCCAGTAATCATCAGAGATGGAGAAGGTCGGTAACTTTAAATTCCTGGGTATTGCTACCTCAGAGGACCTGTCCTGGACCCATCATATAAATATAATTGTGAAGAAAGCATGACAGTAGCTCTACTTCTTTAGGAGACTGCGGAGGTTTGGCATGTCTTCGAAAACTTTGGCAAACTTCTATAGATGTGTGGTGGAAAGTCTGCTGACTGGCTGCCTTATGTCCTGGTATAGGAACACCAATGCCTTTCATTGGAAAATCCTCCAAAAGGTCGTGGATTTGGCCCAGTAAATCACGGGTAAAGACCTTCCAATCATTGAGCACATCTACATGAAACATTACCATAGAAAAGTAGCATCATCATCAAAGATCCTCACCACCCAGGCCTTGATCTTTTCTCACTCCTGCGTCTGGTAGAAGGTACAGGAGCCTCAGGACTCACACCACCAGGTTCAAGAACAGTTACTATCCCTCTACTATCAGGCTCTTGTACAAAAGGGGACAGTTACACTCATTCTATTTCTGGTGTTCCCACAACCAATGGTCTCACTTTAAGGACACTTTATCTTGTTATTTCATGCTCGTTATTTATTGCTACTCATTTATACTTGCATTTGCACAACTTGTTGTTCATTGATCCTGTTGACGGTTACTGGTCCATAGATTTGCTCAGTGTGCCCACAGGAAAAAGAACCTGAGTTGTATGTGGTGACATGTATGTACTCTGATAATAAATTGTACTTTGAGCAACACACACAAATTGCTGGAGGAACTCAGCAGCCCAGGCAGCATCTATAGAAAAAAGCACAGTCGACATCTTGGCCCAAAAATTCAACATTGCTTGGCTTGCTGAGTTCCTCCAGCATTTTGTGTCTGTTGCTCAGATTTACAGCATCTACAGATTTTCTCTTGTTTGTGAATTGTACTTTAAATGTCAGGCTGCTGTTTGTTAATTACAGTTCAGCGTTCAACACCATCATATCCTCAGTACTAATCGACAAGCTCCAAAGCCTGGGCCTCTGTACCTCCCTCTGCAACTGGATTCCTGAGTTCCTCATTGGGAGGCCACAGTCTGTAGGGATTGGAAGTAACATCTCCTTCTGGCTGACAATCAACACTGGTGCACCTAAGGGTGCGTGCTTTTCCCGCTGCTCTACTCTCTCTACACCCTCAATTGTGTGGTTAGGCACAGCTCAAACACCATCTATAAATTTGGTGATGACCTAAGTATTGTTGGCAGAATTTCAGATGCTGACAAGAAGACGAACAGAAGTGAGATCAGTCAACGTCAGCAAGGAATTGATTGTGGACTTTCAGAGGGGAAGTCGAGGGAATACACACCGGTCCTCATCGAGAGATCAGCAGTGAGCAGCTCCAAGTTCCTGGGTGGCAACATCTCTGAAGATTTATTCTAGGTCCAACATACTGATGCAGTTACAAAGAAGGCTCATAGCTACTATATTTCATAGAAACATAGAAAACCTACAGCACAATACAGGCCCTTTGGCCCACAAAGGTGCACCAAACATGTCCTTACCTTAGAAATTACCCAGAGTTACCCATAGCCCTCTATTTTTTTCTAAGCTGCACGTACCTATCCAGGAGTCTACTAAAAGACCATATTGTCTCCGCCTCCGCACTTGCCGGCAGCCCATTCCACGCACTCGCTACTCTGCGTTTTTAAAAAAAAACACACAACTTCCCATTGACATCTCCTCTGTACCTGCTTCCAAGCACCTTAAAACTGTGTCCTCTCATGCTAGTCATTTCACCCTGGGGGGGGGGGGGGGAGCCTCTGACTATCCACACGATCAATGCCTCTCATAATCTTATACACCTCTATCAGGTCACCTCTCATCCTCCGTCGCTCCAAGGACAAAAGACCGAGTTCACTCAACCTATTTCATAAGGCATGCTCCCCAGTCCAGACAACATCCTTGTAAATCTCCTCTGCACCCTTTCTATAGTTTCCACGTCCTTCCTGCAGTGAGGCAACCAGCACTGAGCTCAGTACTCCAAGTAGGGTCTGACCGGGGTCCTATATAGCTGCAACATTACCTCTCGGTTCCTAAATTCAATTCTACGATTGATGAAGGCCAATGCACCGTATGCCTCCTTAACCACAGGGTCAACCTGCACAGCAGCTTTGAGTGTCCTATGGACTTGGACCCCAAGATCCCTCTGATCCCCCACACTGCCAAGAGTCTTAACATTAACATTATATTCTGCCATCATATTTGACCTACCAAAATGAACCACCTCACACTTATCTGGGTTGAACTTCATCTGCCACTTCTCAGCCCAGTTTTGCATCCTATCAATGTCCCGTTGTAACCTCTTACAGCCCTCCACAGCACTCCCAACCTTTGTGTCTTCAGCAAATTTACTAACCCATCCCTTCACTTCTTCATTGAGGTCATTTATAAAAATCACGAAGAGGAAGCGTCCCAGAACAGACCCCTGAGGCACACCACTGGTCACCAACCTCCATGCAGAATATGACCCGTCTACAACCACTCTTTGCCTTCTGTGGGCAAGACAGTTCTGGATCCACAAAGCAAGGACTCCTTTGATCCCATGCCTCCTTACTTTCTCAATAAGCCTTGCATGGGGTACCTTATCAAATGCCTTGCTGAAATCCATATACACTACATCTACTGCTCTACCTTCATCAATGTGTTTAGACACATCTTCAAAAAATTCAACCAGGCTACATGCTGACTATTCCTGATCATGTTACGCCTCTCCAAATGTTCATAAATCCTGCCTCTCAGGATCTTCTCCATCAACTTACCAAGCACTGAAGTAAGAGGAGCTTGCAGAGACTTGGTATGACAGCCGACTTGCAGATTTCTAGAGATGTACTGGAGAGAGCATTCCAACTGGCTGTGTCACTGTCCGGAATGGAAGGCCACTGAACAGGATCGGAAAATGCTGCAGAAAATTGCAGACTCCATCATGGGCACAAGCCTCCCCAACATCAAGGACATCTTCAAAACAAGAAGCCTGAAAAAGGCGGCATCCATCATTGAGGACCCCCATCATCCAGGACATGCCTTCTTATTGTTACCATCAAGGAGGCAGTAAAGGAACTTGAAGACACACTCTCAGTGTTCTAGGGACAGCTCCTTCCCCTCCCCAACAGATTTCTGAATGGACAATGAACAAACCCATGAACTTTAACTCAAACGTGGAAATCTGCAGATGTGGAAATCCAAGCAACAAACACAAAACACTGGAGGAACTCAGCCAGTCAGGCAGCATCTGTGGAAGTGAAAAACAAATATTAGTTTTTAAAAAAAATATGTATTATAATGTACTGCTGCTGCAAAACAATAGATTTCACGACATGTCCTATTGATATTTAACCTGGGTCTGATTCTGAAACTAGTGCTCTCTGCATAACTCTGAAGATATCCAAATAGAAACCAATATAAAATATTTGTCATCAGTGCAGCAACAAATGTCTCACTGAGAGTTAAGTGTGTTTATGTTCCTTTCCTTATCTTTTATGAATTTGCACCAAAGATTTTAATTTCACATATTTATTTTATGAGGTGCAATAATAACACTGTTTAGAGATGGTTATTTTTCTATTGTCTTTTTAAAAGATTGATATTAATAATTCTTGAACGAGTGTTATGAGCTGTTTCATTTATTCCAGTCTGCCGCTATTCTATGTATCTTATTTGGAGATTCACTGCGGAGCAGGGTCTTCCAGCCCAACGAGCCCCATCACCCAGAAATCCACCTGTTGAACCCCAGTCTAAACACAGGACAGTTTATAATGACCAATTAACCTGCCTTTGGACTGTGGGGGGAACTGGAGGAAACCCACGCATTCACAGAGAGAATATCCAAACGGCACCAGGATTGAACTCTGAACTGCTACGCCCTGAGATGTGGTGGCTTTGAGTTATCTGCTTTGCTATCGTGGTTATACTTTTATTAACACTAAGACAGTGAATACACATAAATATGCAACATGCTCATTCCTTTTCCATAAAATCATCCTTAATTATTGTTGCTGATTCATTAATCATTGATAAACTTCTCCAAATTACAGTGACATGCAAGAGAAGTTTTCAGAAGATTATCGCCAGTTTGGAGCACAAGATCTCAAAGGTTTGCCACTTTTTCCCCAGATAGTTTAGAAGTTCAAGGCTTCAAGATGGCAGTGCAATGCAGTTTGCAGCGGCCTCTCCGGCGTTGATATCTGTTATTTGTCAAGCAGGGGGCCGTGCACAATCCTAATCTGATGAAAAACGGACGTGGGAGCACGGAGGAACGTCTGGAAATCTCCAGGAAGGCCTTCTTCATTGCTGCTGCTGCTGTGAGGTCCGGGTCTCTGCTGGGAAGAACAGGCCCCCAGTCCTCGGGGTCGCGTTGCGGGTGGCGGGGGCGTCGTAGTGCGCTCGGCAGAGGATGGTGCTCAGAGAGGCTGTGCCGGAGGAGAGGCTCGGAGGTTCAACGGAGTCCGCTGTGGTCGGGGTGCTTCCACTGTGTGTTGCGTCTGTGAGGCTGAGTCTGTGGACGTCCATAGCGGGGGTATTCCCTTCTGCCGCCTGCATGGGATGACGAGTCTATCAGGACCCTGAGGACTTGTGGAAACTGTGTGGTGGTTTCTTTCGAACTTGCAGTCTTTTAACAGCTTTGGACTATTTTAACTCTGCCCATGGTCTTTTTTTTAATCAATTACGGTACTGTTTGGTTGTAACTATCTTGTTTTGTGTAGGTCTTGTAGCTTTAGTTTTTGGTTTGTTGGGTGGTAGAGTTGGTCTCCTGACTTGGTGTGTGTGGGTAGTCTTGTTTTGTCTGGTGTATTTGGAGCTCCTTTCTGGGAAACGTGCTAAGACGGTAGCACGATATTAATATGCAGCAGCCTCTCCGGACCCTGGATTTGGGGATTGCCAAACATTATGTGGATTTTCTGGTGTATCCCGTCCCGTCCCGTCCCGTCCCCCAGTCCCAGTAAATCCGCATGAATCCTTCCTGCACCCTCTCCTGCTTATTGACATCCTCTCTATACTTGGCTGACCCACACAATACTCCCAGTGTGCCCTCACCAACGTATTGCAGAGTTGTACGATGAATGCCCATCTATGTACTGTAGATTCTGGATTGTTTATTGTACACGAGAGTGAAGGAGAATGAAACGATTGTTGCTCAGAATCCAGCATTGTTGCAGCATTATAAACAATAAACATAAATATAAAAGCAATGCTAAGACGCACAATGAACAAGTAATTGTTTGAGTGTGGTCGTATATACATTAGAGTAGCTTCTGTACGTAGAGTGACGCTCAGTACAGCATCATCTGTACATTAGGTGACTGATGGAAAATGATAAAGTGTTTCTTGGCAAGAGGAACTTCTCCAGGTGGCAGCGGGCATTTGAAATCACAGTGACTATCAGTGTGGGTAAGAGGTGTGGAGTTTAAGCGTGAAGTGGCAGGGGTATGGGGGGATGTGGAGAGGAGTGGCTGATGTGAATGTAGTGGTGGTGGGGGTCATTGCCCAGTGATCAATAAAAGTGTGCGTGCCAAACTCCGCCCTGTCTCTATCTCCACTTTAAGAGAATTACGTACCAGGGAGACCCTTTATCCACTTTGACCTGAGTCGTTAGCATTGTAATTTTTCTCACAGACCTGGCCTGATCTGCTGATTAGTTCCAACTTTGGTGTTTTTTTAAAAAATATTTACC